>NC_059430.1:124428198-124635698 GCF_021028975.2 Sphaerodactylus townsendi
CCTGGCGGGTCCCGGGTTTGGAATCGGCCCTAGTGGGTTGGTCCTTTTTATCCAGCTTGACACGAAAGCGGGGAGCAAGGGGGGGGGGCGCACAAACAAGTGAGCAACCTCCTCACCCAGGATACCCCCCCCCCATCCCTCACAAACACATCTGAATGCCTGTGCATTTTTTTTTAAAAGGTGCCCAGCCGATCATTGGGCCGGGCAGGAGACCTGGGCGGGGAGAAAGAGTGGCAGACAGACAGGCAGACAGGACGTGATCTTGCTCCAGTGGAAGTGAGATCTCTAGATTACAGAGCTTAAGGATCACTTTCTCTCCTGTTTCTCTGACACCCCCCCCCCCAAGCCAGAGCGAGAAGGCAACAAACCTTGGAGGAAGGTCGCTGAGTTATTGCACAAATGCTCCGGACCCTAATTATGTATCCCGTGGGCTGCTTGTAAGGGGGGGGGGGCGGACAGGGACGGAAAGGTCCCCCCTTTATTGTAACAGCGCTGTGCAGTAATTGTGGGTGTAAATCTCTTGACTTCTAATAAGAAAGGTTGCAAAGGTCTGCGATCCGGGAAGGTGTTTTGTTTTGCGGGGGGGGGGGGAAAGTCTGAGATGAGGCAGGGGTTTATTTTTAATGGGGGGGGGGGTTGTAGAAAACGTCAGGCGCGGGGCATCCTGTTCAGGTTTTCCAGTGAATGGTCGGTAAGGGAATATTTCCTACTTTGGAGGGGGGGGGGGTTTGTCAATAATTAATTTATCCCCCCTTTTCTCTTTCTCTCTCCCCCCCCCTTTCAACACTCACACTAAAGCTTGTACCTAAGGAGTAATTGCTTTTGTCTGGGTGGACTCTACTTGTGCAAAGGGGGGGTGGGGTGGGCGAAAAGGGGGGGTGTTGGGAACGGAGCCCCCGCGGGGGGGATCGCGAGGGACGGCAGGTCGCTTGCACGGATGTCATCTGTCAAAGCAGGGTGGTTGGAAGGAGAGAGGGCGGCGGAAGGCAAAACGGGGGGGGGGGAGAAAGAGATAAGGGAGAAGACAATAAAGTGGGAATCGGAGGCGGCGTGCGTGTGTTGTGTGTGTGTGTGTGTGTGATGGGAAAGTGGGGGGGGGGAGAAAGAAGCAATCCGGACGGAGCGAAGGGGGGGGGCAGGGGATCTAGCGAAAGGGGGCGACACACAGCCGCACACAGGCCAGGGGGAGGCTAGGCCGGCGGGTGCCCCCCCCCCTCCCTCCCTCTCTCGCTCGCACCTTCTCGCAAACCGGAGGGGAGAGCGCCTTAAAACCATGCCCCGGTGAGCAAACTCTGTGCCAGCCGCGGGGGCCGCAGACACGCATCCCCCCCCTTCCCCGACCCGTGCACGCACGCACGTGTGGAAGTGCACCAGCCGGGGGTGCGCCTGCTTGCGGGGTGGGGTGGGGTGGGGGGGTGCTGTTGGAGAGAGTAGCACCCCATCCGGTTCCCCGCTCCAGCCACCCCCCCCACCCGGACTGTCATTCTGGTCACCTGCCCAGGCGTGGGTCTCTCTCCCCCCCCCCCAGCCCCGTCCCCTCTCCACCCCCCTCCCCTCCCCGGTATCCCTATTATATTTTTCCCCTCCGTGGGGTTATGCGGAGTGTCACTCACAGGTCCCCGACATGTTCATCCCGCTGCCGGTGCCCTTGGTCTTGCAAAGGTCCGCAGGAGGCCCCGAGCTCGGATGGCGCCTCAAACCGCCGCTCGCCCTGCGCTCCGCACACGGTAAGGGGGTGGGGGGGTGGGGTGGGGGGGCAGGCTCCGGCGGGCGGGGGGGAGGTTGGCAGGGACAGGCCGGCCGGAGCTTTGCAGCCCGGGCAGGCAGGCAGGCAAGCAGGCAGGCCGGCCGGGCAAGGCGATCGGCGAGCGGACGGGGGGAACGAGGCAGAGGGAAAGCAGGGCGCCGGGCGAGCGGGGTTTTTATTCATGCGGTATTGATCCGGAGTGTCACTGCTCCGTATCGAACCTCCGGCGCCGGCATCCTGCGGTCGATAGGCGGAGGGGGTGGGGGGCGGTGGGGGCGGTGGAAGCGGGGAAAAGAGAGAGCCGCGCGGGAGGAAAGAGACAAGCAGACGGGGAAGGAGGAGAGGGGCTCCCCTCTCTCTGCCCCCCCCTCCCGTGCACTTTTTTGGGGTGTGTGTGTGAACATTCGTGTCCCCCCCTTTCACAGTGCGTTTTTTTTGGGGGGGGGGGTCAGCATCTTGGAACTGTCAGCCTCGCCCCTTTGAAAGTTTCTGGGTTGTTGGGGTGAGGTGGGTGGGTGATAGGGTGGGAGGGGCTGGCCCATAAGAGACTGAGGAGGGGGAAGCTGCGCGCGGGGGGGGGGGGGGGGAATCACCTGTGGGATTTTGGGACTCTCTGCCCTCCAAGACGCCCCCCCCCGCTTGCCCCCTCCCACCCACCCTGTTTTAAGTGATTAGCCATCTCCATCTTTTTTCCCTCCTTGCTGCACTTGCTTGTTCTCCGCCCCCTCCCTCAGGATCCTGTTTTTTAATTCCACATTTTCCCCTGATCCTGTTTTACCCAGTTTCAGAGTACCCCCTCCACTTCCCCACTGCCAATAATTTATGGGTAGATTTCAGATGGCATCACAGACATCCCCCCCCCCCAAAAATTATCCCAACAATAATCTCAGGTTTGAGTTTTAGCAGATCCTTCCCTGTCTGTGCCCCCACCCCCCAGTGACACCTGAACACCATTCTGGCCCGGGGAATGGCCAAGAGGAGTCCCTGGAAGGAGAAATGAAATACTTGTACCACCTCTGTGTTTAGGAGACTTGTACTGCCTCAATCTTTGGGGTCTTATTTTTGGGGGCTCTCCCCCCCCTCCCCGCCTTAAGAATTTGTTTCCCAATATGGTTGTTCACTTTTAGAATATAAAAGTCCCCCTGCATTCGGTCTGCCCTCTCTCCCTGTGTGTTGGATGTCCACCCCCCCACAAGTTATCTTTGACTGCATCCTAAGAATCAAGAATTACAGCTCTCAGCTGCTAAGGGTTGAACACTGAGATTTCTGATTATTGTTTTTTTTTGGGGGGAGGGGGGTAATCGGCGCAGTTGCGTCTAGTGGTTAGAGCCAGAAGAGAATCCGCTTGTGTGTCTCCGAGTCTGCTAAAGCCAGTGGAGAGTTTTTCTAGGTGACCTTGGGGGGAAATTCCTTTTCCCTGGAAAATATCCTTGTGTGCTGTACGGGGCTGGGACAACCGCAGAACGGGACTCATGTTGAGGAAATGGATTGTTAGTTACCAACAAAAAAGAGAGGAAATTTTTGATCTCATTTTCTCCTCCCCCCCCCCCCCAGGAAGTAGTATGGGGACGCAGGCATTTCTTTTACTCTGAGCCTCGCCAAACTCTGTGAGCCTCTGTGTCTTTCCTCCCATTGGTGGGGCAGGCAGCTGAGATTTAGGAGTCATGGGTCTGGGGGAGACCCAGGCTGCCAAGAGAAGGTGGGCCTTGGGGTGTGTGTGGGGGGGGGGCAAAGGAAGCTGAGAGGAGTTGCACAGGAGAGAGACCCGGGGCAGGCCTTCCAAGGAGAAACCAGGTGGCGACTTTAGAATACGCTCCTGCCACGTTCTGGGGCTGCAGGGCGGGGGTGCAGAGAAGTGGCTTTGCAGAGCTGGCCCTCCGTGCGCCCCCCCCCCCAGGTCTGCTGCTGCAGCCAGCGCGGTGTGGAAATTGTATTGGTGTCAAGCCCAGTCCGTGCTAATGAACCCGGAGATCTGGGAAGCGAAGCTTGTTCACAGGCAGAAATCGATTTTCCAGCCTGTAGTAACTGCCCCCACCTCCACCCCCGCATGCTCTCTCTCTCTCTCTCTGTTTCTCTCTCTGGCCAGAGGAGTGAGTGTGTCAATGTGTGGAGGGGGTGGGCTAGTGTCTGTGTCCTTGGTACCTTCCCATCTAGGGCTTGAAATGGGGTGTAACGGACCAGTACACGACTCCGCACCATTGCTGTCGCCCTTGCTTGCGCAGAACCCGGATTGCCGTTGCACAAGGGCGGAGGGTGCCAACGTCTCTCGTGGTTGTGTCTTGGTTGCGTCATTTTTTTTTCACAGAACGCGTTATCGTGCGCAGGAACAGACAATAAAATATTTCAAGTCCAGAGAATCACGGTCATGGTTCTAAGTGCCAATGTGATGTGGATTCCCGATATTTTTCTGGCCCTGATCCTATGTACTGAGGGGATTCCATATCCACTAGAGCACAGGTGTCAAACTCGCGGCCCTCCAGAAGTTATGGACTACAGTTTCCATCGGCCCCTGCCAGCATCATGCTGGCAGGGGATGATGGGAACTGTAGTTCATAACATCTGGAGGGGCGCGAGTTTGACACCTATGCACTAGAGGTCCAGATGGTTGGTGCTGTGCCACATGTTGGACAGGGTTGATACAGCATTTGCTCCAGCATTGCAACGGGTGAATGTGATTTTGCGTGTACTCTTGCCATAAGTATCTGTGCAAAGTCACAAATGTCCTCTTGTATTTTGAGGCCTGCTTGCAAAGATATGCACAACAGATTGTAGGCTGTGATGCTCAGATTTTGTTTCCCCACATGTTCTTGCATTCCTTGTACCTATAACTTGAATAACCAGAAAGAACATTTGATATTTAAAAAGTCTCTATACCCCGACAAAACATCAAACAAATGATTTCTAAGCCCCTGGAGAAGTACTGCTAAAGAAGTCGTTGGCTGCCATGGTTTACGTCGTTTGGAAACTTTGAATTATTTAAATTACGCTTTCGTTGGACCGCCTTTGATGATAAAGTAGCAATCTTTTTAGTGGATCCGACCTCTCCTTCAAAAGAAGGAGGAATCAAGCTTTTGAATTCAAAATGTTAGGTGGCTAGTATGAAGAGAGAGGATTTAGGATGGTTGAAGGTTACTGTGATTCAACAAAGCAAAACAAATCCTTATACAATAAAGCAGAATAACAAAAAATTCGGAATTCTGGACATTTTCGCAGAGCTGACCCCATCTTTCCACTGTGTGTCTCAAGTTCACATTTTCAGAGTTAAACTTCCATCCCTGTTGATGGCTTCTGGGGTTTGAACTCAAACCCGTGGAGAATGTCAGCTCTGAATCTTTCATTTGGCTAAACTTTGATTTGGATCACATTGCTGTTGGTAGCTAGGGTTTTGTTTAGTTTGCTTTGAGGGCTGATTAAAATTAAAGCAGGCACCTGTCAAAAAATCTGACCAGAAATTATGTCCTGAATTCCCGAATACCCAGTTGGCACTGACAAGTTATAACTCTGCTAGAAGAAAACTAAGGTCTCCATCAGTAGGAAACTTTTGTGAATTTCAAGGACAACGTTTCCAAAAGAGTTCTATGCACGTACGTTGATTCATATGAAAAGTTGCTGTTGTGTAATATTCTAATATCCAGATTGTTTTACAATCTCTATCTAAGGCTCAAGATAAGAAATTGCAGCTCTTTTTGTGGCTGGTTCTTAAACTCTACACCTGGAACCGGAGAGAAAATGGCTTGATTAAAGACATTCAGAAATGGTTGGTTAGAACATTAGAACATCAGAAAGAGCCTGCTGGATCAGAACAGAGTCCATCTAGTCCAGCACTCTGCTACTCGCAGTAGCCCACCAGCTGCCTCTGGGAACTCACATGCAGGATGTGAAAGCAATGGCCTGCTGCTGCTGCTGCTCCTGAGCACTTGGTCTGCTAAGGCATTTGCAATCTGAGATCAAGGAGGATCAAGATTGATAGCCATAGATTGACTTCTCCTCCATAAATCTGTCCAAGCCCCTTTTCAAGCTATCCAGGGTAATGGCCATCACACCTCCTGTGGCAACATATTCCAAACACGAATTATTTGCATGTGAGGGCATGTGACATCACCAAACTTGTGACTTTTTGACTCGCTTTTTGGACACTCTGAGACATATTGAGTCAAACCAGATGTTGGTTGAGCCAGAAGCAGGTGTGCAATTGGGTCAGCCACAAACTGGCCAACCATGTTATCATCTGACGGAGCATCCATATCACTGGAAACATGACATTGTCCTCACTTTGTCCTGCCACTTAGAAGTTCATCGTTGGTGTGGGCTCAGCACCTTGGTTTCACATGTCTACTACTCAGGATGGCTTCTTGTTAGGAACGTGCACACGTATTTCATGGGAGGGAAGGCCCGATTTTGTCAGATCTCAAAAGTTAAGCAGGGACAGTAGTTGGATGGGAGATCTCTAAGGAAGACTCTGCAAGGGAAGGCAACGGCAAACCACCTCCGCTTCTCACTTGCCTTGAAAGTCCCTTGCTGATGTCGCCATAAGTCAGCTGCAACTTGATGGCACTAGACCAGGGGTCTGCAACCTGCGGCTCTCCAGATGTTCATGGACTACAATTCCCATCAGCCAATTGGCCATGCTGGCAGGGGCTGATGGGATTTGTAGTCCATGAACATCTGGAGAGCCGCAGGTTGCAGACCCCTGCACTAGACACACACCCCTGTTTCATATGTTATCCATATGCTTCTGTTGGCATTATCTCACAGCAAACATCTTTATGGGGAGATGTCCCTGTGAAGTGCTGTTGGTCACAGGTTGTCAAGATGAACGGGTGAAAAGAGAAAATAATGGGCACATGCAGGAAGGGGACGTGTCACTATGTTTAGGAAGTGCCACCAAGGAGTGGGCCTAAATCTGTGACTCTGGGAAGCTTGCGGGTGAGGGACTGAAGGCGGGCCGTTACCTAAGGGTTCTGCAGTTGTGTTCTGAAGTGCAGCATGGTGTTTCTGATAATATTTGGCCATTGACTGTAAATAAAGACTTCTTCTAGTGTTTCTGATTGGGGATAGGATGTTTGGCAAGGTGGGCCGTTGCCCCAGGATGGTGTGCTGGTGAATCTTCCACGTGACTATTTAGCCTCAAGGGAGGTTTCTTAGAAGATCTTCTTAGAAGATCTTCTTAGAAGATTCAGTTTGACCACCATTTCCTTGTGCTAGGATCTTTGGTACTACAACCGGCCTGGAAAGTGTAGCATGGGGGGCTGGGGAAGGGGGAACTCGGGGAGAGATTTCACCTAGAACAGCGATGGCGAACCTTTTCAAGACCGAGTGCCCAAATTGCAACCCAAAACCCACTTATTTATCGCAAAGTGCCAACGCGGTAATTTAACCTGAATACTGAGATTTTAGTTTAGAAAAACGGTTGGCTCCGAGGAGTGCATTACTCAGGAGTAAGCTTGGTGGTAGTCGATGGCTTTGCTTTGAAGCAACCGTGCAACTCTTCCAACGGGTGAATCATGACCCTAGGAGGGTTTACTCAGAAGCAAGCCCCATTGCCAGCAACCGAGCTTACTCCCAGGTAAGGATTGCGCTTTAGCTCTTCGCATGAAAATCAGTGGGGTTTAACAGCACTTAACAGGGTTACCTACACTGCTTCCCCAAAATGAGGTCTTAGGTTTAATGCTAATAATCGAGCCCGGCGGCCCAGGCTAGCCTAGGTGTGCGGGGGGGCACTCTGTTTGCGTGTGCCCACAGAGAGGGCTCTGAGTGCCACCTCTGGCACCCGTGCCATAGGTTCGCCATCACTGACCTAGAATCTGTGGTAGATCATCGAGTTTTCCCCCTGAAGCCATCATGTGCCCCAGAGGGAAACTGACCACTGTCGCCCGGAGACCGAATGGAATGCTGGGAGAACATCAGGCCCTCCCCAGAGGCTGGCGACCCTATTTTAGGACACAACTTGAGTCGTTTCCCTGTGTCCATACCTCTCCCCAACGGGTGCTCCAATTTGGCTTCGTTCAATACCCGGCAGACATGTACGTGGCCAGGTTGGTCGCATTTGGAGGGCAACGTGGACTTAATGCAACCAGGGGAAGGTGTTTAAGCCATGTGGGGATATTTCCCTCCAGCGGCTGCGAGACAGCCTGGCCTCCTCTTTGCAAAGCTCCATTTCTCTCTCTCGTCCCCCCCTCTCTTTGCTGCTCCCTCCCCTCTCCTCGCCTCTGCTTTTTCCCTTAAATAATAATCATAAAAAGGTCAGCAGCAGGAAAGCTGCACACCCTGATTGGCCGATCTCCGGGCCCTTTGTTCCAGCCGAGCCTCCGGGCACAGCCACGCGCCAGGGTCAGCAGGATTGGGGGGGGAGAGGAGGGGGACAGGCCTCCCAAGGGACTGGCCATTGGCAAAGGGGGGGCCAGTTCAGAGGCTCATATGTGTGTGTGTGAAGGAGGGGGGCTGTGAGGGCAGGGTGTAAAACCTTTTCGTGCAGAGACAGCTTTTCCACCTTCCCGACCCCTAGCCTGAGCCTCTTGCTTTCCTGGCCTTGACAGTCACTGTCTGTTCACTTTCCTCCCGCCGCTGCCCGTCTATTTTTTTTTTTGCTTGTCTCTTCCGCTGGAATGAAAGTCCCCGCCAGACGTGGATGCACCCCGTAGCTTCTACGACTCTCCCCCTCTGGATCTTTTAAAAAAAATCATGTGGCCTGCAAGGTAGGGCCCAGCTTTGGGGAGGGGGCATTTGCTTGCCTCCCCTGCCCCACGCCTCCTTGACCGTAAAGTTGTTTTTGTATTATCCAGCCTTCCTTGCCTGTATTTCTACCTGCCTCACCTCTAATCTCCTTCGTGCATCATTTCTGCCTGTCTTATTGCTGCAAAACATACGCCCCAAGACACTCCTTTGCGTGCACTTCCCTGGGATCAGCCATTTCCACGGGGCACAGAAGCCCACGGTACCATGTTCTCCTCCATTGGACCAGCCTTTCCTTCCTCCTTTAAGTTCCCCCTCCCTGTGGATCTGTGCTGCCTTCTCTTTTCCATCTCCCAGGTGGTGTTAGAAAGGAAGGTTGCCAGATGCCCTTCTTTTTAAGAGCGTTCTCCCATTTCCGAACGTGTCTGACACCGTAGAACAGACCCGTGCTGACCTGAGGGCCTTATTGGTTGCTGTTTTGTACTGGGGACCCCAAATTGACTGCAAATGGCAACTGTGACTGAGTGACTGCTTGAGCCAAGGTTCAGCCAGGGATTTCTGCTCTGTCTGAATTTGCATCTTCTTCTGCTTGGAATCTCCACACTCTCCCTCCACTACCCCCCTACTGACCACATCTCTTTTTCATTGCAAGGGACCTTTCCCCAAATCTCCCCGGTTTTTCCCCATCCCATGATCCTCTCTAGGTTCTAGCTCTCTCACTTCTACTCTGGGAGATGGCTTTCCTTCACCACAAGCCCCCCCCCCAAGTATACCTGATATCTCTCCCCCCCCCACCGTACTTCCTCGCTGTCTCCAGTTCTTCCACAAGCTGGATGTTGGATCATTTTGATAGCAAAGGCAAGATGGCTGCTTCAGTAATCTGAACCACGAGAACTAGTCTAACAGGGAGCAAAGACAGCTTCTGGCAGTGCTGGCTTGAGTCTGAGATCTATATTACTGGGTGGGTTTAAGCAACTAACAATCTATCAGCCTAAACTACCCTCCCCTCCCGCTCACATTGATAATAAGAGGATAATAATACCAGTCTACCATGCAAGGGCGTTGTGAGCCAAGTACGGTGCTTCCCCCCTACCCCAGGAACGAGTTGCGTCTTGTTGACCATATCCCACGTAACCCAACAGGAGTCACCGAAAACAGAATCTGACTCCGCATATCTCCGCTCCTGGCTTGTATTTGTTGATAATGCTCGAGTGTGACAGGATTTTGGGAGATTAAAAAAAGAAGAAGGTAACTGTGTCAGTTGAAATCCAAAATGGAAAGCCGTGCCAGACCTTTTATTAAGACCAACCATGAGTGACCGACTCGGGCTCCTGCCGTAGAAATGTTTTCAGCAGTGTGTGTGTGTGGGGTTGCGTGTGCGTGCTGATCCACACAGCAGTCGGCTGTGTGAATCTTATGGCACCGGCAGCTGGTTTTTGTGTGGAAGGAGGTGTGCAAATGTTCACCGAGCTTCTCACACGTCACGGCGAGATGGGTTTGGGTTCCCGGTCACCGATTCAGGCAACTGGTCTGATCAATTTAAAAACCCAACCTTTCTGTGGATTGAGAAGGAGGGCAGCGTGCCGTTGTGTGCATAAGTGACTGAGCTCCCAAGGAAATGGAGGACTTCTCAGCGCGTTGCTATGTGGCAACAGATTGCCAGTACAGGTTGCTGTGCGATAGTTTGTACTGACAAGTTACTACAGCTATGTACAGATTCATGCTGCTCTTGGGATTGTGGGTTGTCAGTCCTATGTGCATGGAAGCCATGGTGGGTGATTGTGTTCAAATTACTGGGGTTGTGCCGGCACATGAAGGGCTGTCGGGCTGCCATTTTCCCATGTTGGCTGGAGCAAGAGCTGGTATTTCTTTGGCGATTTAGTGGTACCATTTGTGGCGGAGTAGCTTCTGAATGGTGTAAGAGAAGTTCCGTATGGGCTTCCATATCTATTTCCACAGCGGAGCTGATTGTGCGCGTAAATTGGTTGTGGGATCACTGTGCATTCAAATAGTGGAAATGCGAGCTGTGATTTGTCGCTCAATGCAAGTTACCGTCTTGTAGTTAACTTTCTCGGGAGCACTTTGCATACATTTATAAGTACTTGAACAACCAGGCACTTGAGATTTTTTTCCCGCCAGTACTAACTTCACACAAAGGCAGGCTTCAAAAGATGGTGTGCATTATTATGATAATGATTTAATGTTTCGAATTCCCTGGCACAGGAGAGGGCAGACTCTTTGCTAAAGACTAGACCTGCCGCTACAGTTTATAAGCAATGGAGTTGGAGGTCAAATATTGTGGGTTTGACTCTTCCAAATCTTGCTGAGTATATTCTGACTACTGTGATACAACATGGCCTGCTTGCTGCTAATCTGCCGCTGCTGTTCTTATGACACATGCATCTTTGTGGGGTTTGCATTATTTTGCACTGAATCAGGGGTCTGCAACCTGTGGTTCAGATGTTCATGGACTACAAATCCCACCAGTCCCTGCCAGCATGGCTAATTGGCATGAACATCTGGAGAGCCACAGGTTGCAGACCCCTGCACTGAACTGAACCATTGCCTGAGATCCTACGTAGTCCTGTGATACGTCCAAGTCACGTCACTGGAAGATCCTAATTCTGTGAACTTTGGCAGATCATAAGAGTGGACAGGAAGCGATGAGTCAGTGGTTGGCTCTTGGGACCCTTCCTAACATGTCCAGGGTAATGCCGATCACCCTTTTTTGGAATCAGGAAGGAATTTTGCCCCAGGCCAAGTTGTCCAGGGATCCTGGAGGGATTTTGCCTTCCTCTGGGCACAGAGAAGGGTCGCTGGGAGAGTGGGAGGGTCGTTATGCATTTCTTGTGTTGTGCGGGGGGGGGTTGGACTAGATGACCCTTGCGTCCCCTTCCTGCTCTATTTCTGTCTATGAACAGATTTTCCCCTGCATTTTTTAAAGTAAAATAGCAGCCATGAGAGTCCCCATTTTGAAATGAGGTTGGGAAGAGGGGGTTAACCCTCCCCTACAGATGTGGTTTTACCAGCTGAAACTGATCTCCACTGGGCAGTTCTTAGGAAAAAGAATTCATCCTCTTTTTGTCCAATTTCTTTTTTACTGATAAGAGCACAATATGTGTTTTTGCTTTGATACGTAGAACTGTGCCATAGAGTTAATCTCTCTCCTCCTCATACAACAGCCTCAGTCTGAATTGGGGCCCCACTCAGGTGCTGTTTTTCTTTTGACATCACTGTGAAGGTCTGCTCATGGACTCTTGACCCATCTCGTCTAGCTTCTCGAGTAAGAAACACATGCAAAATGTTTGTACCGGCTTAATAGCACAAAGCCCATGTTGTGCTGCACTGGCTGACACATATAACATACTGTAGTACGCAAGCTTGAATTGACATCAGTAATCGAAGGAATATTGTATGAACAGAATTGGTCAGAAATTCAAATAGTGAACGGATTTTCAATAGCAAGCAAATTTTTGAACAGCAAGCGAATTTTCAGTAGCGAGCGAATTTTTAAACAGTGCGAATTTTCAGTAGCAAGCGATTTTTTTTGAACAGTGAGCGAATTTTCAGCAGCGAGCGAATTTTTGAACAGTGAGCGAATGTTCAGTTCTACCCTTTGGGTTTGAAGTAAGGAGCTGAAAATAGTATTTATTCTGTATTGTTTATATGCTGACATTGAGAATGTGAGTTGGGGTTGTCAACTTTGGCTTGGGAGTTCCCTGGTTATTTGTGGGGGAAGGGTGCCTGGGGAAGGGCATGGAGAGCAGAAGGGAGCTCAACATCGGAAGCTTCCATTTTCTCCAGAGAAATTGATCTCTGCCATTTGCAGATCAGTTGCAGTTCCGGGAGATCACCAGGTCCATTTGGAACCTGGCAACCCTAAATTGGGCACGTGTATAGATCGCTGAACTGTAGAACTGCAAATGTACATCTGCTTAGATTTCAAATAGAAAATTCTGTGTTTGGCACGATGGATGGCGCATATGGGATGGAGCTGCAAAGGGAAAAAGAGTTTGCCGTGCTTCTGTATACTCTCTGTAACTGAAGGCTGGATTACCACCTCCTCCTCCTCTTCCTCCTCCTCCTCCTTCAAGTGGTGTGTCAGTTGGGTGTGGTCTTGCTTCTTGTCTCAGTTGCCTCCAGCTACTAAGAATCATGCCAGCTCCTACTGGCAAAGGACATTTGTCGCCAGGTTTCAGGTTATTGGTCTCCCAAGGGTGTGATATATCCTCAAGATCTTCCATGTGCACACGTGGATGGCACTTGCATGCTTCTTTTCCTCCAGGAGGTTCACACTGCACATATTCTCCCTTGATGCATCTGACGCTTGCCACCTTATGTGCAAAACCTCCCTCAGTTCCCCATCTGTAAAATGGGAGCAATGACATCCCAGCTAGCAAGTGAAGCACAGGTATGTTGAAGATAGCCCAGGTGGCTCAAAATCCCATATAAATTTGTGAATGATCATAAATTTTCCAGGCTATTTGGTATCTCAGCAGTGTGACCCCAGCAGGGTAGAGCATTTTGGAGAACACACTTGTGGCTTCTATTAGGAGGTATGTGGTCGTGTAAATGGCGCACTTAGTATAAATGGCCACTCTGTGGGCGAGCCAGAAGAAGTGGTTTTTATGTTCTGGAACCTCCATAAAGATTCTTAGCTGAATCCCGAGGGTGCATACCCAGACCCACTGAGGATTTCAGATCCAGAGGAGATTGACATGCTTCCAGTCAGAACAAAGAACTTCCAGTGCTAATGTGAAAGAAGAGAGATGTGGAAGGGAGAATCTGTGCCTTCGAAAGCGGTCGTTCGTCTGGAACTGGGGCCTCCCCTTCAATTCCAGCCCTTTCCACTATTTAGAGCACTATTCCCCCAAAATGGTGGTCGAGGGCACCATTGCAGCCACCAGCATTCCCTTGGCATCGGCTGAGCTTTTTGTAAAGCGGGCAGGGGCATTTAAAGGCTGGGATTTTGATTGGCTGCCCTCATTCAAGAGTTCCCTTCTGGAGAGCAGAAGGACTGGCTCAAAAAAGTTGGAGAGCCCTAATTTAGAGCCTTCTCCGCCCACAAACAGCTTCTGGGACCAGCCTAACCCGGGAAAACCGAGGGGAACATTTGTACGGGCAAATCAACAGGCCTCGGGAACCGAAGCACTCAATCTTCTTATCTTGATCAACCCACTGATCTCCCACCTCCCCTTTCAAACTGGGAATGGTGCATTGGGGGGGGATGACCGTCCATCCTCCAGTCCTGCTTCCTTGATTCAGTGCCCCCCTTTGCCCTACGTAACATTTTAGTCCCAAGGAAAATGTTGAAAGAGCCAGGTCCAAATGTGACAGACAACACGTTGCTCAGTTCTGTTTGGCTAGCAGCAAGGGAGGGAAAAGAAAAAAGGAAACTTGTTCTTGTGTGTCTTGATGGGTGGAGGGGGTATGAGAGAAAAACCGACACCTTGTTCACTACCAGATAGGGCAAAATAGCCAGGTTGTGTTTGTGTATGTAAGTGTGTGTAGATGAAGTGAGATTAAAATGCCAATGCCAAAACTGTGGGCCACACAGGTTCCATCCTGGAGGCTGGGAAGTTTTGGAGACAGCTGGTGAGGCTGGAAGGTTTTAGGGGTGTGGTCGATGTAAAGCAGGGGTGTCCCATTCTGGCGCTTCAGAAGTTCATGGACTACAATTCCCACCAGTCCCTGCTGGCATGGCCAACTGGTTAGAACAGGGGCCTGCAAACTATGGCTCTCCAGATGTTCATGGACTACAATTCCCATCAGTCCCTGCTGGCATGGCCATTTGGTTAGAAGAGGGGCCTGCAAAATATGTCTCTCCAGATGTTCATGGACTACAATTCCCATCAGTCCTGGCAGGGGCTGATGGGAATTGTAGTTCATGAACATCTGAAGTGCCAGAGTTGGACACCCCTGACGTCAAGGATCTCATTCACTCAAGATGCTTCCTCGCCCCAAAATAAGTATCCCCCTGAAATGTGGATCTAGTCGACGCCTCATGCTTAGCAGTTAATGTGCAGATTTCTCTAATGTGTGGATTTCAAGATTTCTCTAGAGCAGAGTTAAGCCGGCCAGCTACACATGAAACCTACCATGGAAAAGGCAAAAATGGCGCTGGGTCTAGTAGTTTCTATGCCATCAGATGTAACCAATTCCTTGGCTTTAGAGTCATTCACTTGATATGTCCAGATTAATTGTCCTTAATTTTATACCCAACATGTCATCCCAGACTGCCAAAAGAGGCCATAACAGATTCATACCTTCCCTTGAAGGTCAAAGGGAAGGAAGTGTAGCTAGAAACCGAGTCAGCATGATAAAAGAGTAGATTCGGAACGGGGTTCAGGTTCTCTAGGGGCAATTCCGCACATGAGTAAAATAGGTTCGCCCCAGTTCCCTGAGAAGGGTACTGACCTAGGTCGAAGCCATTGTTGTTCCCCACTGCAACCAGCTTGATCCCAGCTCGGAGAGCGGAATCATCCTGTGCCTCTTCGCCGCTCCGTTCCGATTGGCTACTGTTCTATGGCCATGTTCCATCTATCCCCACACACATTATAAAAAAAAAACTGCCACAGGAATGGAGGGACGAAGGTGGCATTTTTTGATTGGCCAGCTGTACGCATGCCCGAAACACTCAGCTGTGATTGGCTGAATGGGGGACTCCTGGCACCAGAGATTCCGCACTTTACTGGAATCGAGCTGAGTTCGAGCGTGGTTCCCTGAAAAAGTAATAGTTCCCAACTGGAGTCGGAAATTTGACCGTTACACGGGGTGAAGCTGGTACAAAACCACGTCGATCCCAGTGGTTGTGCGGAGCACTTAGGTCGAACGCAGCTTGAACTTAGGTCGATAACACAAGTGTGGAATCGACCTAGGCCTCTCTTACTGTGTGATGTGCGGTTATTCAAAATCCCTCAGCCCAGTCTGTTTCACAAAATGGGGACCAAACTGGCCAAGGCCATAAAAACTGCCCCACACTCCAGAGAAGTATATGAATGGGATCGATAGATCAATACTGCCTGGGATGTTGAAAGCACTGGAGGAACTTTTGATCAGGCAATAATGTTGAATGCTACAGTTCTTTGAATGGAAGAATGTAAAAATTGGATTTGAAAGGTTTTGTGTCTGAGACGTTGGTTGGGAGATGTTGGCAAGCAGAGTTTTAGTGTCCATATTGTGAATTAAACATCGGAACCTAAAGGTCCAGGCACAGCTGAGTGGACATTATAGACCAGCGGTCTTCCTCCTTTCCATACCCAGAATTCACTTTTACTAGAGTCACGTGACAGGAAGAGGAACTCCAAATTGCATTCATGTGCAGAATATTGGCAGGCCAAGGAGAGAGGATTATTGGGCAGGAGGAAGAGAGAAAAAGGAAAGCTTTTGTAGGGATGGAATCAGTAAAACTATGTAAATTGTCATTTAAGTCACAGCCAACTTGTGGCAACCCCAAAGCGTTTTCAAGGCAACAGATGTACGGAGATGGTTGGATCATGCCTGTCTCTATGTAGCGTCCCTGGACTTCCCTGGTGATCTCCCATCCGAGTACTGACCAAGACCGACTCTACTTAACTTTTGAGATCTGGCAAGATTGGGCTAACCTAGACCAGTGGTGGCGAACCTTTGGCACTCCAGATGTTATGGACTACAATTCCCATCAGCCCCTGCCAGCATGGCAATTGACCATGCTGGCAGGGGCTGATGAGAATTGTAGTCCATAACATCTGGAGTGCCAAAGGTTCGCCACCACGGACCTAGACCATCTAGGTCAGCGTCCTCTGAACCTACCCGTGGCAAAAAGAATCCCCTCTACCACTGAGTGACCTCACCTCACCCTCCTGCGGCTCCTCTCAGCTGGAATGCCGAAAGAGGCAACAGTAATGGCGCCCTCACTCTCTATGGCCGCGCACTAAAAGCAGGTCCTTTCCAAATGGCAGGAATAAAAATGGCGGCTCCATAGGGGCTTGCTGCCAACCCCCTGAGGTCCCCAATCCAGTGGTTGAAGACCGCTGCCCTAGTCTACCCCATGCTTTTAAACACGCTGTAAAGTTCTTGCGGGAATCTTGCTTGTCTTGTCCTTTATCCCTGTACCTGTTGAACAAGGTGGTTGAAAACCTTGCGGGTGATTAACTCCAGAATTAAGAGAGGAGTTAAAGAAAGGCCGTGCGAGAGAGAGAGAGAGGGAGAGAGAGAGAGAGAGAATGACCGAACGTGGGGAAGAACGAGTGAGCCATTAAGCTGAGGTCTGGTGAGTGATCACATCTTCACTCTCTCCTCATGATCATTTAATGAGGTCAGAAGCGGAGCTGCTTAATGAAGTTTAACAGGGTTTTAATTACTGGCGACTAAAGTGCCCGCTTTGCAAGAGAACTGGGCCCGGCCAGCCGCAGGAGCGAAGGTGGTGTGTGGTTGGATGTGTGTGTGTGTGTGGGGGCAGTCGAGGGAGGAGATGAGGTGGGAGGGGACGCACCTTTTTCTGCATGCCCAGCCTCTGTTTCCCTTCTCCTTTCTTTCCCCACACCTTCTGAGTTAGGAGCCCGATTTTATTGATCAGTCTCTCCAAAGGGTTGCGGACAGAGGTGGGATCCAGCAGGTTCTCACAGGTTCCCGAGAGTAGGTTACTAATTATTTGTGTGTGCCGAGAGGGGGTTACTAATTGGTGATTTTGCCACATGATTTTTGCCTTAGTTACGCCCCTCCTCTCAGCAGTAGTGCGCAGAACTTGAAGCCGTCTAGCAGGAGGTGCACCGGCGTGCGTGGCAGCCTGCGCCTGCGTGCATTCGTTTCCTGCCCAAGGACTGGCGCAGCAGCTGTGTCCTTGCCACAGCCCCGCCCAGGAATGCCCCGACCCCGGAATGCCCAGCCATGCCCCGTTGTGCCCCGCCCAGCCCCATTGGCGCTACGCCACAGTTTGAATCCCACCACCATGGGAACCTGTTACTAAAATTTTTGGATCCCACCACTGGTTGCGGACCTGTCATTCAGACAACGTGGGAGATTCCCTGAAGGTAGGGTTGCCAATCTCCAGGTGCCTCCCGGAGATCTTGTGGAATTACAATCGATCTCTGGGCTGCAGAGATAGGGGTGCCAGCCTCCAGTTTGTAACTGGAAATCTCTTGGAATTGCAGCTGATCTCCAGGTGAGAAAGATCAGTTCACCTGGAGAAAATGGCCGCTTCGGAAGGTAGACTCCATGGCATTATATGCTGGGCTCTACGGCAGAACGGCTGAGGTGCCTCCCCAAACCTCACCCTCCTCAGGCTTCACCCACAGGATCTCCAGGTAATTCCCAATCTGGAGCTGGCAACCCTATAGAGAGCAGTTCTCTGGGAGAAAACAGCTCCTTGGAAGGATGGACTTTGGAATAATTTCCTAGACCCTGTGACTGTCCCGCTGAGGTACCTCCCTTCCCCAAACCCCACTTTTCCCAGACTCTGCTCCCAAACCTCCAGGAATTTCTCAACTCACAGCCAACAGCCCTAGGATTTAGCAGTTTTGGTGTGGGGGACTTTGACTTCATATTCAGGGCTGTGGGACCTTCTCAGTTCAGAAATATGTGGAGATGGGATTATGGGCAAAGTTGCCGTTTTTTTCTCCCTTGCGCTTCCATGCCTTTCCTGGCAAACAGGTACTTCTGAAGATGTAGCCAAAGCTTTTTCCTGAGAAGCAGGGAAAAGCTTCTCTGTGTATGAGATGGGATCAGGACCTGGAAAAAGATATAGCCACCTGCGATACAAACCCCATAGATTGCACACTTTCTCTCATAGTCAGGGTGGAAGGCTACTTTCTTTTGGCAGTGGCTCTTTACGCAGGTATTTCTTGAGATCATTGTCCCCACCGCTGAACCTGAGACACCTCAGAGATCATTCTAGATTGTTCTCTGAAGAGAAGGTCGATGTCCTAGTGGTTAGAGCAGAGGTGTGGCATCTTCAAACTCCCCCACACACCCTCCCCCCATACAGAGAAATCAGGAATCGTCCTGTTCTGGCAGGGTGTGTTTGAGGGGGGAGTCGGAGCCTGCCCCCTTTGTTGTAGGCGGGAGCCTTGCCGTGACCCCCCCGACCCTACTCCTGGCCCCCTGAGGGTGCGGCGTCCCTACCACACAGCATGGCTCCTGGCAGCCGACGCGGGCCTGACGGACAGGTCTGGCAATCGGGCAAATTGTGTAGGGGGGAAGAGCATGAGGCCCAGTTGCAGGAAGCTCAGGAGGGCCAGGGCATTGGAGAATTCCTTTCAGGACCTTGTCGTTGCCCCATAGCTTGCCGTCACGTGCATATCATTGGGGCTCCGGTGCAAATTGTACACCCAACTGCGAGGCCGAAGCACGTGTGGGTGGACTGATAGGATACTTTCGGAGGGGCTGTTTCGTCCTCACCCACTGCCCCAAATGTTCTCCCCAGTGTGGCACAGGTGTATTTCTAAGCGAGACTCAGTGCAGTTTGTGGGATGTGGGTCAACTTAGAAGATAAGGCAAAGGACCATGAAACGGAGGGTTGCTCTGGCGGTCTGCCACCAGAGAAGGCCGGAGGACCAATTCAGGAGGTAGATTTTGGGGACTAGTGGCAGCGACACATGACCACCACGGTTCTTTTGCACAAGTCCGATAGAAATAAACAAGAACTGCTTGAAAGTGGGTTTAAATATGATTCTCAGGCTCTTGAATATATTCCTGCTGCCAGAAGTATGTGTTAGGTTCTGTACGGTCCATAGCATTCAGCCTGTCGTACAGTGGACCCAAGTAGTGCAGTGACAACCGAGTTCGCTTTGGATGTCGGAAATTAGGTTCGAATCCCTGAAGCTCTCTGGAGTGACCGTTCTCTTTGAGTCTGCCCTACCTCACAGGGTTGTCGTAAGGTTAGGAATGTGATGTACGTTACCTCAGACTGCAGGAAGAAGTAGAAGATCATTACTACTAGGAATTGTCAGAAAGGGCAGCAAGAGAGCTGAGGGATCAACGAATGGTCTGTGAAGGATGAGGAAGGGAGCGTGAGGTATAAATGAAGTGAGGGAGGGATTTGCTGAAAAGGTGAGACTTGAGAGAATTGCTTTCGCGAGGATCGTAAACCACTGCAGTGCCATCCTACTTTTCACCCTGCTTTTTACTGCGTTACCTTTTACCTTTGTAGCCCATTTCCTGCATCGTGGTACGCCACGCTTTAGACAAGGGGTAGGTTTGTTAGTTTGAATTATTTTCTGATTCTGTAATCCTAGAACTTTGGCATTATTTATCGGATGTCTTATTCTATCTCACCGTATTGGCTTTTTTTACTATTTTGCAATCCGTCTGGAGTCTTGACGAGAAAGGCATTGAAGATATGCAAATAAATAAATAAAAATAAATGAACCTTAAGGAGAGAGAGAGACTGGTTACCCACCAGTGCTCTGGTGCACGGCGGGACCAGAAGCGCACTGGGGCAAGAAATCTTGTCCCGCCACGCTTCCTCTTGCCCCGGGTATGCTTCTCGCTTTCCATGAGTACTTTTGGTGCGAATTTTCGCGCCAGAGCGGGGCGAGGGCCAGGAACAGCTTCAGTGGGGAATCGACCAGAGAGTGAGAAGTTGGACGAAACCCAGGAAACTGTTTGTGGTGGAGAAACAAACCTGGCCGAAGGTGTTGGGGACTGGAGCTGGAGATGTCGTCTGTGGGGAGAGAGAGAAAAGACAGCAAGGGGAGAAGCAACAGTCACAGACTGTTGGGCAAGAAGGTCTTTTGGCAAGGAATGGTGTGGCAAGATTCAGCCGTAAGGCAGGGCTTGGCCTAAGCCAGGGGCGTCCAACTCTGGCACTTCAGTTGTTCATGGACTACAATTCCATGGACTACAATTGGCCATGCCAGCAGGGGCTGATGGGAATTGTAGTCCATGAACATCTGAAGCGCCAGAGTTAGACACCCCTAGCCTAAGCTTTTCTCCACCCCTGGATGAGGGGATGGGTCTGCACAGGGTACGTATTTTCTTTCCATCTTGGTTTAGGCAACCTTGTCATGGAGGGTATTTAGCAGGACATTTCGGTGCCTGAGATGATAATGGAGCCCCTTCGCCCATCGGGAAAAAAATACATTAATTAAACCATGAACAAGTTGCCATTTACCTGAGACAGTAGATGCATTCTGGCAAGCCAATTGGTTACTTTCCTAACATTAGTCCCCAAAATGGCTTGGTATTCATAGATCGGGACCAGAGGCTTCATCAATGGTCTCATCCTCGTGGGGCGGATTTTGACCCTTGATTTGGAGGGACCATTCTGAGCTTTGGAGAGGAAATGGGGGACAGCAAGACTGATAAAACGTTGTTTGTGAGACCTTGTGAGTTAGGGGACTGGAGAAAGAAAGAGCCATTGTCTCCGCATGACCTTGGCATGGAGCCTTCCCCTACCTGTTCTGCTCTGGACCGCTCTGTATTTGCACCTGTGTTTTTCATAAAGAGCTTCTGGAGGCTGGAAAGTCGAGTTTGGGCTCTCTTGTGACTGTCGAGTCTGAATATCAGTGGCAGCAGGGCAGGAGCCAGAAGTCCAGCTGTCCCCCCACCCCAGGTTATGCGGCTGTTATTGCATCTTAAAAAAAATATTATTACTATTACAGCTTTGGCGAGGCACAATGAGAACTGCGACGTCGTGACACAGAGAAAGACTAGACAGGGCGAGGATGTCACCTGCCCCCCTACTTTCCACCGGCTTTGCGCCCCCCCAACCACAAACAACAAAAAAAGTCTGCTATGATGCAGAAACCAAGGAACGGAATAGGAAAGAAAATGAAATGCGTCTGGAGCGGGGAGAAGGGAGAAATCGTGGAGTGGAAAAGGTGGGGGGGAGGGCGAGAGAGCCAGCCAGCGAGTGAGTGAGTAGCTTGGCCCTGCCGTAGCTAGCAGCCCCCTTCTCTCCCCCTGCACAGTATCGATCGGGCAGCCGTGGCTCGAAACCATTTTCATTGTCAGGCGCTTGGGCTGACGGATGCCCCCCCCCAACAAAGCACAGCCACTGGGGGATGGGAAAGGGATGCAGCAGCTCGGGGGCTGTTTCCCCACGCCCCATCATATTAATCCTATTTATCATCCTTGCCTCCGTTTTTATCCCTCCAAAATAATATCTCGCCGCAAATTCCAGTGTCCCCCATCCTTCTCCCTCTCTTTTTCGTTTTCCCTGGCCCCCCTCATCTTTCCGTCCTTCTGCAGTTCAAAGAAGCGAACCATTGTTCATGAAAAGGTTCTCCCACACCACACCACCACTTCCACACCTTGCATTTGTCAAATTCCCCTTATCGCAGGGGGCCTAATCCAGAGCCCTTAACATGGATTAGTTACCCCTTAACACACATTAAGCATCCTTCCGTACTTGCAGGCAGCGCTGCTTGTAAACAGCAAATTTGTTGTTTTTTTCACTTTCCCCTCCTTTCAGTGCCTGTTTGTGGTCAGATGTGATTCTCACCAGTGTTGGGGACTAAGAATAGCAGACCAGAGTTTGGGGGCCTGTTCCAAATGGTAAAGAAGGCAAAATTAAGTGGTGGGGGGGCCTGTCCCATTATTGCTTGCATCCTCCTGTCACAATTGAGGGTAGTTTGATGAAGTTGTAAAGATTGATAATGCTGGACTGTGCATTGTGATTCCGGTCCTGGCTCGTGCCGTGCGCGGATCCTGGGTCAGTGTGGCGGAGAGGAAGGGGGCTCAGTAGTTTTAGGGAGAACTGGCGGGGAGATTCAAGGTGTTCTAGGATGTCGGAGATGGAGGTTTTGTACGCATAAATTTGAGGACGAGAGCAGAGAGAAAACTAAAATCCCCCAAGTGTGGAATTGCACGCCACGCACATAGAAAGATGGCATGCCCCCTATATCTATGGTCATGTTGCTGCTCTGTTGTAGCTGTCGATGTGTAATATGGGCCGAGACAACCGTTTTCAGCACATCTGTGACATGATTAAGCTGGGCTAACATCTCACGGGATGAGAAGAGAGGTTGATCATTCCAGTATATTTCTAGACCCCTCGCCTCCAAAAGATCTAAAATGCAGGCTGGCCTAATGACCTCTGGAGTTGCGAGGTGTGTGGGGATAATCCCACAAACAGGTAAAGCCGGCTTGCTTTGGCAGGTCACACGTCGTATGTGAGCCTGAAAAGGGTTGTGGGAATTGGTTCCGATACGTGCTGTCGTGCAGGAATTGCATAAAACGTTCTCCTTTGGCCGTCACCCACAGTCGTTGCTGTACACGAATATATTGTCTTCTTGGACACACGTGCCCCTATTTGCTCTTTGTTTTCTTGTGTTATCAAAACACACCTCTGCATTTGCGTGCTACCTGGCAAGCATTTGCTCCCCTCTCCGTATGTGTCTCTTTTTGTGTTTCTGACACATGAACGTATGTCCGTTCTGTTCGACTGTAACTTAATGGCAGACCGGAATGTACAAATATCGTTAAGCTGCATTGACAGGTATAGCTGTGAGCACAAAATGCTTATGTTTTCTGTTCCTCTCACACACAGACTCCATGTCCAGTGTCTCTCGTGGGCCCCTTTTTGAACTGCGCTTAAATACCGATTCACGGTGTTTCACCGTACGTGTTCACATAGGAGCCCTCCTTTGATTTACTCAAAAGTAAAGCTGTAGACGCTGATTTGCAGTGCTCCTTTGTGGAGAACAGATGTGGAGGCTGTGGCGGACCAAGTGTGTCAGAACAAGAAAGGGGGTACTTCATTCCAATTGTTCCGAAGAAGAGACGCGCCGTAGACTGCAGCCGTAGCCTTGATGCACAACTGGAAGCGTGGGAAGAAAGCGCAAGAAATAAATGTTACCATGGTGCAGGGAGGTTTGCGTGGCTGTCTTCTATGTGGATCTTGCCGCCGGCACTAACCCTGCAATTTCCCCTAACCCACCGTAGGAACTGCATGGGAGGGGAATCGCTGTGGCTCATACTGGTGCGATGTGTTTGGAGTGGGTCTTCGTAGAAGTGGGCGCCGGGGCGGCGCAGCTTCATGGAAACCATACTTTCAGTGGGGCGCCCCGGTCTGTAATCCCAGATGCTTCTTTATTGTGACTTGGTTATTACGGTTTTGATTGTTTAGTGGTGAGAAAGAGAGAGGCACTTTGTTCATGCTCAGAACTGGTCTTATTTCCTGGACCTTGGCACCGGAAGCCGATTCCAAGGTTGAAGCTTGGTTCTGATTGAGCACTGGATTTTATAGGGTAGACTGTCGATCATCTGCAAACAGTTCTCTAACATTTGCTTCTGGGTGGACCTATTGGAAATCTGCTTTAAGCCCTGATTAGGGAACCAGATTAGTACGTAGTAGGGTGGCGGCAGCGGGGCGGGATTTCTGATAAGCCCTGATTGGGAAAATAGATCAGCATGTAATAGGGTGGCGGCAGCAGGGAGGGATATATGATGGTATAGTGGGGAAGGGTTAAATTCCCTCCCCGAACATGATGGTCCCAATCCAGATCCCCCCCAACTGCTTTTTCAGCGCCGAACTGCAAATCTGGAGCTCCAGTCATATAACTCCCGTCTCACAGGTGGCTAGATTTATTATGATAGGAATAGTACCGAAAATAAAAACTTTACAGAAATTTAATAAAGAGCAGGGTCCTACCCAAATGTTTGCAGGACGAAATATGGAGAAGGTACAATTTATAAAACATGGCAAGGTGGCGCCCCCTTCCTTTTCGACTTTTTTTTTCAAATTTAGAAAAATAAAAGCGAACACTGTCAAGGAAAGAAAACCAAGTTGGACGTTAAGAAATGCTTTCAAAGAAGAAAGAGAATGGCTGAGCTGCAGAGCCAGGGAAAAGGAATCCCAGCCATCGGGCGAAATAAAAGAAAGGCAGGAATAAAAATCAGACGTCCCCGTTCCATTGATTGACGATGATCCTGGGCTTGCATCTTTCTCACACGTACAGAGTTGCGAAAGTTCTGGTTTGACTGGGAAATCAGATCCAGCATCTTGTAATTCCGGGTGGGTTTAGGGAGTCCAGATTCCCTGGGAAACGTATTCAGTACAGGTCAAATGAAGACCCAGGTGTGAAAGGCGTGCTCAGGGCTGAAATGTGGGCACGCGAGTTGCATATACTGTTGCCAGAAGAGATGGAGATTAATATCAAAGGTCAGCGATGTATGTGTGGGCACCCACAGGTGTGTGTGTGTGTGTGTGTGTGTTTGGGGGGTATGTGAGAAAAGAAAAGAAAAGATGAGTGTGAAAAGCAAAGATGAACCATGGATATGTACAAGATTGAGCGGATAGTATAAACCAGTGATGGCGAACCTTTTCGAGACCGAGTGCCCAAATTGCAACCTGAAACCTACTTATTTATCGCAAAGTGCCAACATGGCAATTTAACCTGAATACTGAGGTTTTAGTTTAGAAAAAATGGTTGGCACCGAGGCGTGCGTTACTCAGGAGTAAGCTTGGTGGTAGTCAGTGGCTTTGCTTGAAGCAACTGTGCAACTCTTCGAATGGGTGAATCACGACCCTAGGAGGATTTACTCAGAAGCAAGCTCCATTGCCAGCAACCGAGCTTACTCCCAGGTAAAGGATAGTGTTTTAGTTCTTCACATGAAAATCAGTGGGGTTTAACAGCGCTTAACAGGGTTACCTACGCTGCTTCCCCAAAACTAGGTCTTGGGTTTAATGCCAATAATCAAGCCCAGTGGTATAGGCCAGCCTAGATGTGTGTGTGTGGGGGGGGGGATTCTGTTTGCCCGTGCCCACAGAGAGGGCTCTGAGTGCCACCTCTGGCACCCGTGCCATAGGTTCACCACCACTGGTATAAACAGAGCAAAATCTTGAAGATATGGACCATATACGAGGACTGGATGAAAGAAGCTGGAGTCAATGAGGAGAAATGGGAGAAAAGATTACAAAGAATGAAGTTACTGCTGTTTGTCTGACAAAACTATGAAAAACATAGGGGGGAGGGGAAAAAAGGGGGAAATGTATTGTTTGAAAACAAATGAAGAAAAGCATTAATATAAAATGTAATATTCAAATGATACAATAAAAATTATATATAAAAAAAGAGAAAGCCACCAAGATTGAGCGGATGGTTGCAGCCAAAGATCAACGCTCTTACTAGCTACGAAGGAATCTATACTTCCAGACAAGAGCACGCATTCTACACTGCAAACATGGAAACCACGGAGAACAAATCAAAGCAGGCCTGCTCAGAATCCAACTCTAATGGGACTTACTCCCACGAAAATGGTCTTAGGATAACATTGGCACTGTCTGCCATAGCCAGTTCCAACTTAATTCTTCTGGAATTTCACCAGGCACTTTCAAGTCTATCTTTGTAACCCAGAAAGACTGGGAATCTGTTTTTGTTTTTGTTTTTTTTTGTTGAAAAGTTGGAAGCTGAGATTTTGAGAATGCTGAATTTCATAGCCAGTATCTGTGCATGTTTGGTGTGGCCGCAGAACAGTGTTCACAAATGCACTTGTCCTACAGAGGAACCTCGGCTAAGTCACTCGAAGGTGTCCGTCTTTTTTTTTTTTTACTTTAGCGAGTCCATCCAGTTTGCATTTAGAATGCAGTTCTAAACTGCATTGGCGTAGTGGTTAAGAGCAGGTGCATTCTAACCTGGAGGAACCGGGTTAGATTCCCTGCTCTGCCGCTTGAGCTGTGGAGGCTTATCTGGGGAATTCAGATTAGCCTGTGCACTCCCACACACGCCAGCTGGGTGGCCGTGGGCTAGTCACAGCTTTTCGGAGCTCTCTCAGCCCCACCTACCTCACAGGATGTTTGTTGTGAGGAGGGAAGGGCAAGGAGATTGTCAGCCCCTTTGAGTCTCCTACAGGAGAGAAAGGGGGGATATAAATCCAAAACTCTTCTTCTAAACATATGAAGGGGCAGGTATTATTGGACTGAATGGGACTATAACAGGTGTCAAACTCGCGCCCCTCCAGATGTTATGGACTACAGTTCCATTCATGATGCTGGCAGGGGATGATGGGAACTGTAGTCCATAACATCTGGAGGGCCACGAGTTTGACACCTATGGTAGCTTCTTGAGTACGTATGCTTAGGAACACAAGCCACGTGCAATGAACTGTGCATGTGATTGTTTCAGCGTGGCTCCAGATTTCATCTCCTCCAAAACGTGTGGACAAAGGTTGTGTTGGCGTGCGATTCAGAGACCTGTTGAAATTATTCATTTGCCATGAGGCAAAAGTCAATCCCGGTTGACTCTAGCGCACACCCAAAAATTGAAATCAGCAGATACATCAGAGGTGAGCCCATGTACAAATCATTCTTACCTGTGTAGGTGGACCTGTGGGATCTGGCCTGCTCTTTTATGCTCAGCCTGGAGCAAAAGTGGCGTAGTGGTTAAGAGCAGGTGCATTCTGATCTGGAGGAACCGGGCTCGATTCCCCGCTCTGCTGCTTGGGCTGTGGAGGCTTATCTGGGGAACTCAGATTGGCCTGTGCACTCCAGCACACGCCAGCTGGGTGACCTTGGGCTAGTCACAGTTCTTCTGAGCTCTCTCAGCCCCACCTACCACAAAAGGTTGTTTGTTGTGAGGGGGGAAGGGAAAGGAGTTTTAAGCCCCATTTGAGTCTCTTTACAGGAGAAAAAGGGGGGATGTAATTCCAAACTCCTCCTCCTCCTCCTCCTCCTCCTCTTCTTCCTCTTCTTTTTCCTCTTCTTCTTCTTCTTCCTCTTCCTCTTCTTCTTCTTCCTCTCCTTCTCCTCCTTCTCCTCCTTCTCCTCCTCCTCCTCCTCCTCCTCCTCCTCCTCCTCCTCCTTCCATTTTATGTGCATGCTCACATAGATTTCCTGTACGAAAGTCCTGCGCTCTGCTTGCACGAATCCTCCAAAGCAAACGGAAATTCTAAGTCCGGTGACCCAGGGAAGCTAGGGATGACCCATTTATCTGTATCCCCCACATCTTACTAACCTAAGAGGTTTTTCTTCACAGGAATGGAAACTTAAGTGGTTAACCTCTGGAAGCCTTACATCCCGGCTTTGCCATGGGGATAAGATGGAGGCTAAAGTCTGCTCCGGTTCTCTTCCCTTCCTGTCGCTATGATATGGTCTTCCCTCTTGCATATCCGCGTGGCTTCTCCGTTGCTTTCCACACCATTTCTCAAAACAACCAGGACGCTTTTCAGGCACCTCCTTTTCCTGGCAGTTATTCTACCCCAACAGAATTCACTCCCCAGCTCAGATTCTCACATTCACAGTTGATGCTGGAAAGGAACAATTGCGGGTAGTTTGACGAAGTTGTAAAGATTGATAACGCTGGACCGCGCGCTGCAATTCCAGTCCGATCGGCTTGTGGCAAACCCTGGCAAGGTTTTCAAGGCAAGAGAAGAGCAGGGCTGTTTTGCCATTGTGTGGCTCTGCATGGCAACCTGGGACTTCCTTGGTGGTCTCCCATCCAAGTACTCACCGGGCTGACCCTGCTTCATTTACGAGATCTAATGAGATCAGGCTAGCTAGCCTGAGCCAACATGCATAGCATTGTCAGCCAAAAGCGCTGCATTGACTTCTATTGCTTGGCCAGAGACCTGCACTTCAGGGAGGTTCACAGCTTACCTGTGTGTCTGGCAGTGGCTGTTTCAAGATGGCAGTCACCCGCTAGTCACATGCGCTGCCAAGAAGAAGAGTAGTATTAGTAGTACCGTGTTTCCCCGAATATAAGACAGTGTCTTATACTAATTTTTGCTCCCAAAGATGCGCTATGTCTTATTTTCAGGGGATGTCTTATTTTTCTGTGTTCTGTTCGTCGGGCATGCTTCCAAACAAAAACTTTGCTACGTCTTACTTTCGGGGGATGCCTTATATTTCGCACTTCAGCAAAACCTCTACTATGTCTTATTTTTCGGGGATGTCTTAGGGGAAACAGGGTAGTAGTAGTAGTTTGGATTTATATCCCCCCTTTCTCTCCTGTATGAGACTCAAAGGGGCTTACAATGTCCTTGCCCTTCCCCCCTCACAACAAACACCCTATGAGGTAGGTGGGGCTGAGAGAGCTCCTAAGAATTGTGACTAGCCCAAGGTCACCCAGCTGGCGTGTGTGGGAGTGCACAGGCTAATCTGAATTCCTCAGATAAGCCTCCACAGCTCAAGCGGCAGAGCAGGGAATCAAACCCAGTTCCTCCAGATAAGAATGCACCTGCTCTTAACCACTACGCCACTGCTGCTCCAAAATAAACTTTGGGGTGGTAATTTTGGATGGGAAGACTGTATGAGGAACAGTGCTAAATAGTTGCTCCCCCCCATCTCCCACAATCCCCCCACCCAAATCACATCCTGTGTAGCTCCATTCTGTTTCCAAAATATCCTCAGGGAAACTGATCATGGCCAATTACCCCCTTCCCAGGTTCCCCGGCCTCGCCCTGCTCTGGCGTAAAACGTCACGCCAGAGGTGCTCTCGCTTTCCCCGGAGAAAGTGAGAAGCACGTGCGGGGCACGCGGAAGCGTGTCGGGACAAGAAATCTTGCCCTGACGCACTTCCTCTCTTGGCGTTCTGCAAACAGGAAGTGCGTCGGGGCAAGTCAGGACAAGAAATCTTGTCCCGACGTGCTTCCTGTCCCACCATGTGCCTCTGCGCCAGCGGCTAATCAGCCGTTAGTTCTGCCCTGTGGTTTCCTTAACCAGTCCAGAAGCCTTGGTGTGGCTGCAGGAAGGATTCGATTGGCTAACAAATCACTTGCTTGATCATGGATCTGTTTCTGCCACGGATGGGGGGAGGAGGACGTGGAATCAATTCGTGGGAGACGTTTATGATGTTCCGATACAGGGGTCTCTGGAAATTCTGGCCCGAACTAATCCGGATTACCGCGACTTCTGGTCTGACAAACCACTCTTGCCAAAACCCCGTTCCACTACACAAGTGTTAAAAATACAGGAGCCTCCCTGTCATTTTGTCTGTCACCAGCTCTTCACGCTCTTGAAGGTGCCGCTGAGGTTTTTCTATCAAATCCATATACATAAAGAACTGGACCCGTATACCTTTAATCAAGGCACAACATTGTGTGCGAGAGAGCAAAGTTTCAAGCGCAAAATTCCTTCTTTTCGGTAAAATTCGCCTTGGCATCCAGTATAGGGTTGCCAGCCTCCTGGTATGTCCACCATACTGCAGTGATTTGGGGGTGGGTGCCCTTACGTTGAGCAGATCAATCCCCTCTGCGCCCAAAGCTAACTCTCTTCTTACAAAAATCGAGGTCCGTTTCTTTAAATCTCTTCTAATGTTCAACATTTATAAAGATGCAATAGCACAGATTCTCTAACAAACGTTCACCAACCAAAACCAGCTCTCCAGGTTTGTGTGTGAAGTACAAATTCTCTGACAAAGCTTTGACGAACACAAATCAGCTAAGAGGCTCTCCCTTTGGGGACGGATGAAAAGCAAGAGAGGCTGCAGCGTTTCGTGGTTCTGGAAAGCTGGAGCTAAATATTGTTAACGTAGAACTTCTTGAGAGATTTATAAGCTGTTTTGCAAGTTACTGGACTAAGCGGAACGATTCTCGAGGCCAAACTTACCGGAGTTTGGCTAGCCCATCTAAAATCATTAAAGGAGTAAGCAAAACTATTGTTGCTCCTCCACCAACAATGCAAATGGGTTAAATGAACCTGTGTTACCTGTGCCGCTGTTTGGATGGCGGGTGCAGGGGCCACCCAGTATCGCTGAGATCCCAGTGTAAGGATGCCGCATGGTTTGCATGGGAAACGCTGTGTTTCCCTGCTAACTACACATCCAAGAATTCCCCCAACCCAAGATTCCGCCCTCCTGAGAATCCCCACTACACACTTATTGGCACAAAATGGCGGCTGCCTAGAGAATCCACTCTAATGGCGGCCGCTTGGAGGATCCACCATAATGGTGGACGGGAGGGGGGGAATAGAACGCTTCTTGCTCGCTGTCGTTCGCACAGACAAGCAGGAAGTGTCTGACCTGGGTTAAAGGGGGAAAAGTTGCTAATTTAGCAACTTTCATTTAACCTGTTCAGCTGCACTATCTCTGTCAGCACATAACCTATCCTATCAGTATCAGATTTCTCAGCCTTGGCTTGACTGGTGGCTAATATTCTTGTGACCAAACTGTAAAAATATAGGAAAATAGGTACACTGTAGTATTGCTAATTTTCATTAATAGCCTGTTTGACACCCTCTGACTTAAACAGACTGAAGATGTGTTCCAAGATGGGAAATTAAGGGAGGCAGAAAGAGCATGTTGTAGGAAAAAGTAGCCAAACAGGCTTTGGGACTAGACATAGATTTCTTCCCTGGACAAGGAGCAGCAGTGGCGTAGTGGCTAAGAGCAGTGGCTAAGAGCAGGTGCATGATCTGGAGGAACCAGGTTTGATTCCCAGCTCTGCCAGTTGAGTTGTGGAGGCTTATCTGGAGAATTCAGATTAGCCTGTATACTCCCACACATACCAGCGGGGTGACCTTGGGCTAGTCACAGCTTTTCGGAGCTCTCTCAGCTCCACCCACCTCACAGGGTGTTTGTTGTGAGGGGGGAAGGGCAAGGAGATTGTAAGCCCCTTTGAGTCTCCTATAGGAGAGAAAAGGGGGATATAAATCCAAACTCCTCCTCCTCCTCCTCCTCCTCCTCCTCCTCCTCCTCCTCCTTCCCTTAGAAATCTCCCCTGAAGTGAACTTTAAAGCAAATTTGTGGGGTGCAGGGATTACACTGGGACTGGGAAGGCCTGGATTCAAATCCTGGATTCATTAGGTGAATTTAGGCCTCTCAGTGTTTCTCAGCCTCAATTTACCTCACAGTGTTTTTATGAGGAATACAGTGGAGGAGAAGAGAGACAGGTATGTTGTCTTGGGCTGCCTGGAATAAGGGTGAGATAAAAAAGGTAAAAAATGAAGGAAGTTACAAAAGAGTTTTGACGAGTGAAATTTGGGGGTTTTTTTGCCCAAACCCCCAAAGCAGTATTTCATCTCAAGTGCAATTGGAGTTCGCCAACCTTTGCGTGCACCCTGAAGTTCTCTCCTGCAGCTATAACTCCTGAGGAAATGGCAGCTTCAGACTTTGAGGAGTCAAATCTCTGAGATTCCCCTCCTCCCCAGTCTCTGCCCATCTCTGGCACTGGCCCTAAAATCTCCACAAATTCCCCAAGCCAGAATTGGTGGCCCCACTGGAGTTTCCTCCTTCAGCTGTGAGGTTTTAACCAGACCCAGAAGAGTTTTGGAGCAGCTGGAAGCCATCCCCAAGGGACTTATGTCCTTCCTCGTGCCACGGACCTGGCATTAGCACCTAACCCAGAATAAGAGTGTGGTCCATGGTGACCACCTGTGTGCATTACGGTGCACGTAGCCCTTCTTCCTCACAGAGCTACAAGAGAGCAATAGATTCCCTCCAGTCCATCTGCACCCCAACTTGTCCTTCCTCTTGCCCCCCCCCCCCCCCCCCCCGCGCCAGTTCCCCCGGCGGCCAGCGTAGCAATAGGCTTGCAGGTCAGCATTGCGGGGCAAGTGCGATGCTGCCTGCCCAGCCCTGTCTCCCTGGTCCCCCCGGCTGGCTGAGGCGGGCGGTAATGAGAGGAGACGGCCGGTGTCGCGGGCGCTCCCCCGGGGCTGTGGTTATTGTATGTGACGCGCCGGCTCCATCGCGCTGCTCATATTTCTCCCCCGATCAATACTTTTGACTCCCTACAAGACAATAATCGCTTGTCCGCGGCCGCCAGTCGATCAAATACATTATTAGAGTGCGCTCCCGGGGGAGCATGGAGCATGGCGGGTGGGGGGGGGATGGAACGGCAGGCAGGGGGAGAGTTGAGGAAATGTGACCAGTTTGGGGGGTGGGGGGGGGAACGTGGCTGCTTTCTTGATGAATCTCCAGCGCTCCCCCCTGCCCGGTCTCTCCTATGCCCTAACCTGTAGCCCTGCGGCTGGCCAAAGCCCCGCGGAAAGAAGTCGTGGCGTTTTGTTTGGCCTGGCAGCCACGCCTTGTGACTTGGAAGTCTAGGTTCCTTCAAGAGTGCGAAGGTGGAAGTGCACACTTGACATGCTCAGAGACACGCTGGTTGCTGTTTTGCTAAAATAAAATCCCTCATGCTGTATCCTGGAGCTTCTCTTTAGGTCAAATGAAAAGCTCACCCGGGCCTCACCTTCCTAGACCAGGCCCCGTTTCCTCGCTTTGCCATGCAACGTTTGAGACACGCGCTTCCAATCAGAGCTGCTGGGATCCCAGATCCGTTTGCCAGAGTCCTGGTCGCCTGGGCTTCAAATTTTGGATGTCTTCCCCTCCAAAAATTAGACCTGTCTCATTGCTCTGGAATCACACACAAGAACAGCTGAACTCGGGCCAAGCAGAGGCTGTTTCACGGAGCCACAACCTGGCTTGCTCAAACCGCGTTCTTCAGCATCTTTGCTAAGGAGACAGACCTGCCGATCTCAGCCGGAGTTCCTTCTAAGTAAGCGCAACTAGGGTTAGGCTTTAGGTCCGTGGTGGTGAACCTTTGGCACTCCAGATGTTATGGACTACAATTCCCATCAGCCCCTGCCAGGAGCTGATGGGAATTGTAGTCCATAACATCTGGAGGTCCAAAGGTTCGCCACCACTGCTTTAGGTTTTGTGAGAAACCATCTTCACCAGTTGTGACCATTTTTCAGGGCTAAACCCCGAGAAACTGGTATTTTCTAGAAGTGCTTGAAAGTGTTTTTCCCTCCACTGTGTTGACAACCACCACCTCCTTGTTCCCATTTTACAGATCAGGGACTGAGGCTAAATCACCTATGCAAGACCACACAAAAAACCCCTTGCTTGGGCTCCACTGGAACGCATCCACTAAAATATACAAAGCTGTTTTGTCTGGGCCTGTCACCTGCACTGGCTGACAGGGACTCAGGCAGAGAGGCGTTCTTCCCCAGTGTTTTCCCCTTGAGAGCATTTAACTGGAAATGCTCCGGGCCGCATCTCAGCTTACAAAGCATGCATGCTCTGTTGCACCGGCCTATGCTCCACAGGCTCTGGTAGCACGAATAGTGGTAATTCAGCAGATGCATGGATATGCTTTCGAGAGAAAGAGCAAGGCTGTGCCAAGGGTGAACATGACATCGTCATAAGTGCAAGTCTTCTGGCATGAATGGTCTCCGGCGCGTCTCCCCAGGTGAGTGTGAGAATTGGTGGCACTCTGCTGCCCCTCAGTGGCCAGCGCCCCAAACCTCAGCCTTTTATTCCTCCCGTCCAGCAATAATTCCTGAGCTGTAGCCGTGGTCTGTCTCGGCTAAATATAGATCATAATAACAAAAATGCATACTCCTTTAAAGGGTAACAAAATGTATGCAGGAATAACACTTGTTAGTCTTTGAGGCTCGACTGAGCTAATTCTGTTTATGCCTGTACAACAGTAAGGTGACTTTTATCCCCCACTTAATGACCCTGTTGGGGCTCAAAGAGGTTTAGAACATTGCTCTCCTCTCCTCCATTTTCTCACTTCAACAGCCCTGTGAGGTGGGCCAGGCGGAGAGTTTGTGATAGGCTCGAGGCCATCCAGCACGCTTCCATGGCAAAAGTGGGGATTCAAACTTGTGTCGTCCAGGATCCTAGTTGGCCTCTCTTTACTGCATCTCACTGGCTCTCATAGCTTTCTTATTGCTTTCTTGGTCTAGGCCCGTGGTGGTGAACCTACTGCTTTCTTGGTCTTATTGCTTTCTTGGTCTAGGCCCGTGGTGGTGAACCTATGGCACTCCAGATGTTCATGGACTACAATTGGCCATGCTGGCAGAGGCTGATGGGAACTGTAGTCCAGATGGGAACTGCACTCCAGATGTTCATGGACTACACTTCCCATCAGCTCCTGCCAACATGGCCAATTGTAGGTGGACCTTTGGGATCTGGCCTGCTCTTTTATGCTCAGCCTGGAGCAAAAGTGGCGTAGTGGTTAAGAGCAGGTGCATTCTGATCTGGAGGAACTGGGCTCAATTCCCCGCTCTTGGGCTGTGGAGGCTTATCTGGGGAATTCAGATTGGCCTGTACACTCCAGCACACGCCAGTTGGGTGACCTTGGGCTAGTCACAGCTCTACGGAGCTCTCTCAGCCCCACCCACCTCACAGGGAGTTTGTTGTGAGGGGGGAAGGGCAAGGAGATTGTAAGCCCCTTTGAGTCTCCTGCAGGAGAGAAAGGGGGGGATATAAATCCAAACTCTTCTCCTTCTCCTTCTCCTTCTCCTTCTCCTCCTCCTCCTCCTCCTCTTCTCCTCCTCCTCCTCTTCTTCTTCCTCCTCTTCCTCTTCCTCTTCCTCTTCTTCTTCTTCTTCTTCTTCTTCTTAACATACATGCTACAAATTTGGTTTCTGGGATGAACAGCCTAGATTTCAAGACAGCATCCTTTGACGACTGGGCATGTCTTCCAGAGAAAGCCCGGTCCCTGGTTTTCTTTTTATGCTCGCGGATAGAAACCCCCTTTCCACACAGAGACATACCAGAAAAGTGGAGGAAAATGCTCATCTCTTTACTAACCTATAACCACCACAATAGGTGGGATGGAAAGACAGCTCTCATCTCCTTGGGAGTAACTATTCCAGGTTAAGTGATCTCAGGCATGTGCCCACAGATCTCAGCTGTCAGCCTCATTGCCTTCAATTATCTCCCCAAGAATGTGGATGATTTCCTAATTTTTTCCCCCAACTCCTATCTGGCAAAGAAAGCTTGAACTCCTGAAGGCTTCTTTTATACCCCCAGAATCTTTTTGCTCTCTAAGTGCTAATGGACTCAAATCTAGCTGGTTGTGCTGGGTTTTCTGGGCTGTGTGGCTGTGGTCTGGTAGATCTTGTTCCTAACGTTTTGCTTGCATCTGTGGCTGGCCTCTTCAGAGAAGAAGAAGAGTTTGGATTTATATCCCCCCTTTCTCTCCTGTAGGAGACTCAAAGGGGCTGACAATCTCCTTGCCCTTCCCCCCTCACAACAAACACCCTGTGAGGTAGGTGGGGCTGAGAGAGCTCTGAGAAGCTGTGACTAGCCCAAGGTCACCCAGCTGGCATGTGTGGGAGTGCACAGGCTAATCCAGAGGTCTGCAACCTGTAGCTCTCCAGATGTTCATGGACTACAAATTCTATCAGCCCCTGCCAGCATGGCCAATGGGCCATGCTGGCAGGGGCTGATGAGAACTGTAGTCCATGAATATCTGGAGAGCCGCAGGTTGCAGAGTCCTGGGCTAATCTGAATTCCCCAGGTAAGCCTCCACAGCTCAGGCGGCAGAGCGGGGAAGCAAACCCGGTTCCTCCAGATTAGAATGCACCTGCTCTTAACTTACTACGCCACTGCTGCTCTCTGTGTATCACAGAGAGAAGTCTGTAACACACTGTCTGTAACATTCTCTCTGTGATACGCCTCTGAAGATGCCAGCCACAGATGCCGGCGAAACATTAGGAAAGAGATCTACCAGACCACGGCCACACAGCCCAGAAAACCCACGACAACCAGTTGAATCCGGCCGTGAAAGCCTTTGGACAATACATCAAATCTAGCTTCTATTTTTGTTGTTGTTGTTAAGACATTGGCAAGTGCTCTGTACAAAGTGGGATGAAGACAGGTTTCCCCAGTCCAGTTCTTAGAACGTAAGGAGAGCCCTGCTGGATCCAGCAGAGGGGCTGTCTAAATCCAAGATCCTGTTTTTCCACAGTGACAAACCGGATACCTTTGGGAAGCCGGCAGACTGGGCATGAAATCCACAGTCAGTGCTGCCACCTAGTGGTCCACGGCTGTCAAACACATCCATTTCATTTGGCCAGCAGGACTAAATGAGAAGCTGTGTCTCAGCGGTAGAGCACCTGCTTGGCACCCAGAAGGCCCCTGGCAGGGGAGTAACGAGGCAAACTGGAGCCCTGAGCAAAACCCGAGTTGGACGCCCCGCCCATGGGCGGCCACCCCACCACGACCAAAAATTTTTTTTGCACCAGGACATTGGTGCCTGCAGGGGGTGCATTTTTAGACATATCGGCACCAGAATTTCAGCGTATCATCAGGAGACTGTCCTTATACTACCCCCCAAGATTGGTAAGGTTTGGTTCAAGGAGTCCAAAGTTATGGACTCCCAAAAGGGGTGCCCCCATCCCCCATTGTTTCCAATGGGAGCTAATAGGAGATGTGGCTACAGTTTTGAGGGTCCATAACTTTGGCCCCCCTGAACCAAACTGCACCAAACCTGGGGGGGTATCATCAGGGCAGTCTCCTGATGAGACCCTGCCAGTTTTGAGACCGTGCCTTTAGAAATGTGCCCCCCCCAGCCTGCAACCCCCATTGACAGCAATGCAGAAAACTCAATGCAGAACAAAGATTCTTGGGCAAATTTCTGGGATGTTCCTGCAGGGGGCGCATTTTTGGATGTATCGGCACCAAAATGTCAGGGTATCAAATGGAAACTGTCTTGATGGCACCTCCCAAGTTTGGTGCAGTTTGGTTCAGGGGGTCCAAAGTTATGGACCCTCAAAGGGGGTGCCCCATCCCCCATTCTTTGCTACGCTGCCCACCTTGCCCAATGGGCATTACGCCCCTGGCCCCTGGTGTCTCCGACTTAAAAGGTCAGGTAGTAGGTGATGTCAAAGGCCTCCGCCTAACAAGCTGGACTGCTGCCAGTCTGAATAGACGATACTGACCTTGATGAAGCAGTGGTCTGACTCGGGACAAGGCAGTTTCATGGGTTCACGTCCCCGTTTTACAAGCTGTGTTCCCCCCCGTCCAGCAGGAGGCGCTAAATCAGGGGTCTGATGGGAATTGTAGTTCATGAACATCTGGAGAGCCGCAGGTTGCAGACCCCTGCGCTAAGTGGTTTCCCAAGACATTATTCCGCTGCAGCGGATGGTAGGTTCACTATCCTCGCCCTTCCCCCCTCACAACAAACACCCTGCGAGGTAGGTGGGGCTGAGAGAGCTCCGAGAAGCTGTGACTAGCCCAAGGTCACCCAGCTGGCGTGTGTGGGAGTGTACAGCCTAATCTGAATTCCCCAGATCAGCCTCCACAGCTCAGGCGGCAGAGCGGGGAATCAAACCCGGTTCCTCCAGGTTAGCTGGGAAACAAACCCGGTTCCTCCAGATTAGATACACGAGCTCTTAACCTCCTACGCAGCATTTGGATAGGGTGGGATGCGGAATCCATTTCTGGGGTCCAGAGTAAACTTTTCGAGAAGGGGAAGTGTACACGCCATTCCGCTAGGGGGGTCTGCAACCTGCGGCTCTCCAGATGCTCATGGACTACAATTCCCATCTGCAGGGGCTGATGGGAATTGTAGTTCACGAACATCTGGAGAGCCGCAGGTTTGCAGACCCCTGCGCTGCCAAAGGGAACAGAGCTGATCTGAACTGGATTGATTTGGTGATGGTGGAAAGTCGACTTACGGGCAGCCCTTCGTGGGATTTCCATGGCTTTTGCATTGTGGCCCCGGACTTCCTCAGCAGTCTTAACTGAATACTAACCAGGGCCGACTCTGCTTCGCTTCTGAAAACTGCTGAGTTCGGGCTAGTCTGGCCCACCCAGGTCAGGGTGATCGAGTCTGTGTTTGTCCCAGATGTAGGGAGCCAGGTGTCAGAGCACATACTGAGAAAAACTTGCAGTGCGTGCCTTTTGCATAGACCCCTCGCCGAGGTCGGGTGTCCCGACGCGTGCACGCCGTAGCCTTTGGCGTGGTGACAGACAAGGGCAGGCATCTCTCCTATAGCCAAGCCACTGCACATCATAGAGCCATTTGTTGTCCGTGCCAGCTCCGGCAACGTTCTTCACCGCTGCCGCCCCCCCGCCTCTTGCCACGGCTTCCTTCCAGCTGCTTCCTGCCGCATTCACTGTGCTTGCTTCTCAAACGCTGGGGGACTCCCCCAGGCCTGCCCCTAGTTTGGAGGCCCTTGTCCCACCCACCCCCCGCGCTTCCCTCTGCGGGACGGGCTCCTCTGTCAGCAGCAGGCGTGAGCCTCCGATGCCCTCTCTCTTCTGCCGGTGGCGGCACAGCCATGGTGAATTCCGGCTTATGGGCACCAGGTAAGCGCCAATAGGAGAGCCGAGACGCCCGGCTGGGACTCTCTGTTCTGCTTTCTGCCTTTAGTTTCTCTCCTTCCAGTTCTTTCCTGCTCTGAGCTCTTCACGTCTTCTGGGCATAGCGATTTCTTGCCTGAGACCATATCTCTCTTGTGTGGCCGGGGCTGTGCTGGTGGGCATGCTCGCCCTGCCGTTCGGAAGATCTGCGTGCGTCACGAACTTCGAAGGCTCCTTTGAACGGAGAGAGCAAGGGGAGGAAAAGGAATGCATTTGTGTGTCTGAGCAAATCTGCCTCCGTCGCCTTTTAAGATGCTTAAAACAAGCCTTTGCTTCCAGCCGGTGGTGGGATTCAGCCGGTTTGCACCGCTTCGGCAGAACCAGTTGTTAAACTGGTGCTTGTAAACAACCAGTTGTTACATTATTTGAATCCCACCACTGCTTCCAGTCCTGTTGTGGTGTGGAGTTCAGAGGTGCAAGGAGAGGGCAGGACAAACACAGAGAGGCTGGCAGGCCTTGGACAAGGGATATGGGGTGGAGAGAGTTGGTACCTGCGGGCTAGGCACAGAGGGGTGGGGCATTTGGGCATTTCCTTTCGCAGGGTCTTGGTGCTCAGCAGCTGCCTGACAGGCACAAATTCACCTGGGGAGGGGGGAGAGAGCTACACCTGTTGGATTTCTGCCTGCCACACTGCTGCTCTAATCCTAGGAGAGGTTGCAACCTAAGCAGGACAACTGGCTTTCGGTCTGGTCGCTGCGTATTTAACATGATGTTAGCTGGTGACAGCGAAGACCACCCCCTGCAGATTTCGGCAGAGAGTTCTGCTGCCCCAGGCGCAGGCGCAGGCCAGGCCGCGGTCAGTTGGCAAACCCGGCTGTTCCCAACTGGGGCAGTCATGAAGACAAGGGAATTTTGGCTGATGGGGATTGAGCAGCAACTTCTGAAGAAGAAGAAGAAGAAGAAGAAGAAGAAGAAGAAGAAGAAGAAGAAGAAGAAGAAGAAGAAGAAGAAGTAGTAGTAGTAGTAGTAGTAGTAGTAGTAGTAGTAATAGTAGTAGTAGTAGTAGTGGTGGTGTTTGGATTTATATCCCCCCTTTCTCTCCTGCAGGAGACTCAAAGGGGCTTACAATCTCCTTGCCCTTCCCCCCTCACAACAAACACCCTGTGAGGTAGGTGGGGCTGAGAGAGCTCCATAGAGCTGTGACTAGCCCAAGGTCACCCAGTCGGCGTGTGTGTGGAGTGCACAGGCTAATCTGAATTCCCAAGATAAGCCTCCACAGCTCCTGAGGCGGCAGAGCTGGGAATCAAACCCGTTCCTCCAGATTAGATACACGAAGCTCTCATAACCCTTACTTCATACAGGCTGCTCCCGCCTCCCAGGTCTGTGCCGGGTGTTAAGAGCCAAGGAGACCTGGCTTCCTTTCCACTGGGCCCTCCTTGTAGAGTTGGCCCGGCCTAACTCTCTTCCTCCGGACAGCGCCCCGGAGAGTCCGGGCAAAGGATCCAGCCGGCTTCCGGGAGTGGGAGGAGCCCTGCTGGGAGCTCCTGGCCTGGTTGGTTTCTGGGCGTCTGTTTTTAGCTGGTGTTTCAGTAAATTGGAGGCTGTTTTTAAATCAGCTAAAAATGTGAAAGGGAAGCAGAAGTGAAAGCCACCCAAAGGGTGACCAGTAGTTTGGAAGCCGAGGTGGCGGCGGGGAGGGGGGGGGGGACTTCTGGGAAAGATTCTGCTGTGGTTGCCGGACGGAGACCCAAAGAGGACTCCTGGACCTTTCCAAACTGCCTCCAGCTGCAACTTGGCCAGTTACCACCGTTCCACGATGGGTAAAACGGGGGAAATCCTGCCCAGCTCTGCAGAATTCAAGACCGTCTCTGTGTCTCGAGCTGCCGTCTTGTTCTACCGGGCCTGGCTCCTTGTGCGTTCATTCCTTCCACATGAGTCACAGGTGTCCAGCAGGTGGAAATTTTTTTCAGGCAGGAAGAAGTAGGAAGACCTTCGCTTGTTGAACTTCGGCCTGCGTGTGGCTCAGAGCTGTGGGAAAAGCTTCCTAGGGGCCTCTCTGAATCTGGGCTTACTGGAAATGCCTGGAAACAAACCTGGCTTCGCTGGGAAAATTAATGTTGCCAGACCAAGACCTAGAGACCCTGACCTTTTAACTTCCCCAATGCTGTATCTTCAACCCCCATTTCTCTCACGTTGCCGCCATTAACTCTTCTGTTTTCTATTGCGGGGAGGAGTATAATGGAGCATATTTGTCGCAGTTGCATAGTGGCTATAGCAGTGAAGGCAAACCTTTTCGAGACCGAGTGCCCAAACTGCAACCCAAAACCAACGTATTTATCGCAAAGTGCCAACACGGCAATTTAACCTGAACGCTGAGGTTTTAGTTTAGGAAAAAATGGTTGGCGGCTCCTGGTGATGCGTTACTTTCGGGAGGTAAGCTTGGTGGTAAAGATGGCTTTGGAAGCAACCGTGCAACTCTTGAGGCAGGTGACCCCGACCCTAGGAGGGGTTTTGCTCAGAAACAGCCACATTGCCAGCAGCTGAGCTTACTCCCAGGTAAAGGCGTGCTTTTAGTTCTTTGCATGAAAATCAGTGAGGGTTTAACAGGCTTTACAGGGTTACCTATCACGACTTCCCCAAAACTAGGTCTTAGGTTCCAATGCTAATGGCCGGAGCCCAGCGGCCCAGGCCAGCCTAGATGTGTGTGTGTGGGGGCAATTCCCCCCCCCACATGATGAACTCTGTTTGTGCATGCCCACAGAGAGGGCTCTGAGTGCCACCTCTGGCACCCGTGCCATAGGTTTGCCGTCACTGCGCTACAGTGACTGACTAGGATCAGGGTGACCCAAGTTCCAATCTCGGTTCTGCCATGGAAGCTGGCTGAGTGGCCTGGCGCCTGCCACTATTTCGCCTCCTACCCTACCTCATGGGGTTGCTGTGAGGGTAAAATGAAGACAGGGAGAACAGTGTTGTTAAACCGGGTTGGGAAAAGCAAGAACTGCGGCCTGCTAGGCCCTGTGAGTTAGCGTGACAGACAGACATTCGGCAAAGGAAGCTATTCCCTGGCGTGCTGGGAGGAAAGCCAGCATCCAAGGTGAGATCCAGGCATTGGTGGGATCCAAAATTTAGTAACCAGTTCCCATGGTGGTAGGATTAAAACAGTGGCGTAAGCATGATAGGACTAAGCAGAGGCATGACAGGGGGGGGTGTGGCCAGGCATTTGAAGGGCAGGGCATTAATAATTTCTCTGTTACTATAAAACTCTTACTGCAAACAAAAAAGTTCCTAATTTCAGCTGGTATCTTTCTCTGTCCATAATTTCATTACAGCAAGTCCTATGCGTCTACTGCCAGCAGAAACAACTACTTCTCCTCAGATTGACTGCCTGTCAAATGCTTAATACTTTCAAATGCCAGACATTTCTAGAAAACAAAAGAAGGAGATCTTTCCTTAAACAAGGAACTTGACCATATTTCTAAAACATGTTTTTAAAACAGCCAACAGGGAGAATCATCCCGTTTCTACCTTAAGCTAACCAGCCACATAGGAAACAACAGGACTTTATGATTTTTTGGACCTAATGGAATTTCTAATGGAAAAGCAGATTGAATTAAGTAACCCTCTCAGCACACAAATAGTGGCAGCCCACTCTGAGACTGGGTGAGGAACCTGCTGGATCCACACCTCTGGATCCAGGTGAGTTCCTGGAGAAAATGGCCGCTTTGGAGGGCGAAATAATGCACTTTCAACCCACTTTCCAGTGCACACTTTGCAGCTGGTTGCATGCTTGAGGAATAGCAAATCAACACAAACAATTGTGAAAGTGAATTGAAGTGCAATTCTACATGTCTTGAAGGGGCCCTGCTCCTCCTCCCTCCCTTGCATGAAATCCTCCTCTCTTCCTCCCACTTGGGTGGGTGGAGGCCCATGTCTCAATGCCCCTCCCCCCGAATCTCCAGGAGTTTTCCAGCCTAGAAGCTGGCAACTCGACCCCCCACCTTCTACCAGTGGCTAGGGAGGGCTCACAGCTCCTCTGCTGGTGCTATTATGGGGATAGATTTCCTTCTGGCTTTGCCTGCAGTTCCGCAGAGCTCTGACATAAATCCTAGAAGAGAAGACGAGTTTGGATTTATACCCCCCCTGTAAGGTGACGCAAAGGGGCTGACAATCTCCTTTCCCTCCCCCTCACAACAAACACCCTGTGAGGTGGGTAGAGGCTGAAACTCGAAGAACTGTAGCCTTCAGCCCAAGGTCACCCAGCTGGCATGTGTTGTTAGGTGCACAGGCTAATCTGATTCCCAGATAAGCCTCCACAGCTCAAGCGGCAGAGCGGGGAATCAAACCCGGTTCCTCAGATTAGAGTGCACCTGCTCTTAACCACTACGCTACTGCTGCTCCTAGCAAAAGGACAATGTCAGATTGTCACTTTTTAAAATAGGGCTTTTGCGTCTTTAGCGTGTCTTAAGAATTGATTCTTGTCTGATGCTTCCTCCATGTTTTGAGAACGGCACGACAGGCAGAAATCCAGCAGTCAGATTTTCCCGTCGGGGCTTCATCCTGCCAAGAAAAACCAAAACTTTGCTTTTTCAGTTTCTCTCTGTCACCTGTCAAAGGCATGAAAGCCTGTGTGCAGGAGGGAGTGGCGGTTCTAAATGGGGTTTGGCCAGAGAAATCAAATGCCCCTTTTGATTGTCCTGTCTGAAAATAAATGAAAAGTGCCCCTTGATCAGAAATTGCACCTAATTGGGAAACAACATCACCAACATCTTATTGTATTATTTATTGTATTTGATATTAATACACTGCTTTTAATGGGGTTTTAATGATTCAAAGACTATAGAGCCATTTACTATGATTTATTTAATGATTTGAGATTTATTGATTTTATTTTGTGCTCTATTTGTATATTCATGTTCATCGCCCTGAGCCCTTTGGGAGAGGGCGGTGTATAAATGTAATAAATAGATAGATAGATAGATAGATAGATAGATAGATAGATAGATAGATAGATAGATAGATAGATAGATAGATAGATAGATAGATAGATAAATAAAACAGAGGCGGGGCATTAATGGGTACATGTGGGGTCCCCCATGGGCAGCCACCCCACCACAACCCCCCAAAATTTTTTTGCACCAGGTCATTTCTAAATCATCATCCCATTATAGAAAATGCCCCAACTCACAAATCTGAACACAGCAATGGTGAGACACACAGGTTCTTTGATAGAGACTGGTGAGATAAAAGGTACGAAAGGCTGAGAATCAATGAATTGCGGTACCTGAAAGGGATTAACCCAGTTCAGGGAGTTACATTATTAGTCGCAATTGCTATATGGAACCTTCACGTTCAAAGGCAGTATGCCTCTTGGGGAGGCGAGGGCGTGGAGATGGAAAAGCGGACCCAATTAGTAACCCCCTCTCGGCACACACAAATAATTAGTAACCCACTCTCGGGAACTGGTGAGAACCTGCTGGATCCCACCTCTGTGTGTCCCATATAAAACCACCCCTTTGCTCATTATCATAAAACCAACATGTTTCGTTGGTGTTTGTCTGTCTCTCCCACATGCGGAGTATCTTTGCAAGCATATCTTGCAGAGGTTCACGGGTAAAAGCAGGAACATATTCTCAGCATTTCTATTCTGATATTGAGACTTTAGTGCCTTCCGTTAAAACTTGACCAAAGCTTCCAGCTCCTGATTTCCTTTCCTTTGTCATCGTCTGTCCCAGCGCTGTTTTAAAAATTGAGCTGTCGTTCTTCACGTTAAGGACATGCTCAGAAAACATGATTACGTCCTCCGTTCAAAACGAGCCAGACCATCACGGGAAAGTGAACACCGTGACATCCTGACATTTGTGCTTGCACATTTCTGTGTGCATGTGCTCTAGAAACAAGACTCATTTATTCCTCTGCTCAGAGATTTAACTGCTAGAGACTGTAGTGAGGAGAGTGACTAACAAGACTTAGAGCCAGTGTGGTGAGGTGGTTAAGAGCAGGTGCACTCTAATCTGGAAGAACCGGGTTTGATTCCCTGCTCTGCCGCTTGCGCTGTGGAGGCTTATCTGGGGAATTCAAATTAGCCTGTGCACTCCAACACTTGAGCTGTGGAGGCTTATCTGGTGAACCAGGTTAGCTTGTGCACTCCAACACGTGCCAGCTGGGGGACCTTGGGCTAGTCACAGTTCTTTGGAGCTCTCTCATCCCCACCCACCTCATAAAGTGTTTGTTGTGGGGGAGAAGGGAAAGGAGATTGTAAGCCCCTTTGAGCCTCCTTACAGGAGAGAAGGGGGGGGGGTATAAATCCAAACTGTTCTTCGCTTCTTCCTTACGCACAGCAAATGTATAATGGGTTGCAGTCAGGATAAAGTAACCCGTTTTCCTGTTTTCACATTCACATGCATCCATGCAGGCAGCAATTGGAGCCCACAGAAACAATCCGAGGTGCTGTTGCACCTTCACAGAGACCCCTCTATTTTTAAAATTACTTCTCACAAATGCGTAGCTATGCAGGCATGAACAAATGAACCCCCACAGCCAGTGGCGTAGCGCCCAGGGTGTGTGGAGGGCGTCTTGCATTGGGCGCGTGCCAGAGCAGGGGTGGTGCCAGGGCATTCCGGGGCATTCCGGGGAAGCTTGAGAAGACTCGGTTGTTTAGCGATTTTCAAAAAAACCTGGTTTGGGGGAATAACATGGGTCAGACTTGTTTTGTGGGCGGGATCTGTATGAAGTCCCCTCCCCCCAAAATGTTTTTTGTGTGTCCTACACTGGTATGTATTGGCCCGTGTGGAAGGGGCCTCAGATTTGTGTCCAAGTAGTATTGTAGAGATGGACAAGGTTTTCCGGATGTAAGCTTTTGAGAATCGAATCTCCTTTTCTCAGATACCATCTGATGAAGGGAGCTTTGAGTCTTGAAAGCTCATATCCTCCCCAAATCTTATTCATCTCTAGGGTGTTACTGGACTCGAATCTAGCTCTTCTGCAGACCAGAACGCTTCCCTCCAGATAGATTTTCAGGGTATAAGCTTTCCAGAGGCACACATGAGCACCTGATCCTGCCTTCTACCGAATCAAGATCAGTACTCAGACCAGCGAAAACTGTTCGGGGGCTCAGACGCAATGGCGTAGTGCCAACAGGGCCAAGTGGGGATGACGCCCCGGGCAGAGCAGCGAAGGGGCCAGGTGGGGATGACGCCCCGGGCAGAGCAGCGAAGGGGGCGTGGCTGGGGTGCGGTGGGGGCATGGCATTCCGGGGGCATTTTGGGACGGGGCAGGGGCGGACAGCACCACAGTTCCCCCTCGCTCACCCTCTGCTCAAACAGGGAGGTCTTTCATATCAACTATTCCTGAGTCCTTTTGACTGGAGATGCCAGGAATTGAACCTAGGAACTAGCCAAGTAGATGCTCTCCAACTAAGCTGCAGGCCTTTTTGCTCGAGGAAACCCCCCTTCGTCAGATAATGGGAAGGGGGACTGTTATATACAGGCAAGGATATCTCTTGTACAACAGACGCAGTATTCTCTTAGCTTACATACTGTATGAATTAATACTGCTTTTCTGTTATATTCTGTTGGACACATGATTCGTGTTAATAATAACACAATCATAAACTTTATATTTCTGACTTCTTTACCACACAGTTCAGGATCACACATTTAGCCTTTCCCCACTCGGTTGTTTATTCCTTTTGAGGTATTTTATCGCCGGCGTGGCTGTTTCATTTTTTGTTTCGACCGTGCAGAAACGAAGCTTTTCCCAAGCAGATTGCTGGGCAAAGCTTCACCTGACCACCTCAGACAGCTGGCAAAGGCATGGAAGCCTAGCCCAGGGTCAAAAGGTAGCAACCCCTTTGCTTAGCTTTAATGGTATGACTTTATTGGCTAAAGCCTGAAGCCTAAAATATCACAACTCCACCTAGAACAGGGGTGTCCAACTCTGGCGCTTCAGAGGTTCATGGACTACATTTCCCATCAGCCTCTGCTGGCAGGGCCAAGCAGGGGCTGATGGGAAATGTAGTCCACGAACCTCTGAAGCGCCAGAGCTGGACACCCCTGACCTGGAACATTCGGTTTCTTTCTCTGAGCAGAGGACTTCTTGGTGACTTCTTCAGAAGGGCAAGGCAGGAAATAGAGGCAGGGCTATCCTCCAGGGACTGTTACTGATCAGTCGGGGAAAATTTGTGTGTGTCTGTGTTGGCTGGAGGAATTAAGTGGGTGGGTGCTTCAGTCTTTCCCTCCGCGGGGCTGTCACTCGCCCCCCCCCCCGTCCCCATCTGTGTTCCTGTACTTTGACGTCTCTTACCACAAGGGAGTTCAGTGATGGGGGAAGATGTTAGGAATAAGAGTCATTCCAGGACACGAAATGAAGCTGGGGTGTGTGTGGATTTCTCCTCTTTTGGATGAATGCTTAAAAACTGCAGAGGAACTGAAACGGTGAGCCTCGGTGGGCGTTTTACCAAGTGATAACATACTTACAGTGCACAAATGTTCTGTTGGTGAGCTGGGAGTCTGAGTAGTCAGGACTGGCCTTTTAAAATATTTTTCATTTCATTTCATAACCTTTACTGCCATAAAAATCAAAACAACAATTTCAGTGAAAACAGAAACATGATTAAGAACGCAGCAGTGGCATAGTGGTTAAGATCAGGTGTACTCTGATCTGGACTGGGTTTGATTCCCCGCTCTGCCACTTGAGCTGTGGAGGCCTACCTGGGGAATTCAGATTAGCCTGTACACTCCCAACACACGGCAGCTGGGTGACCTTGGGCTAGTCACAGTTCTTCGGAGCTCTCTCAGCCCTACCTATCTCATAGGGTGTTTGTTGTGAGGGGGGACGGGGAAAGAGTTTGTAAGCCCCTTTGAGTCTCCTTACAGGAGAGAAAGGGGGGGGGGTATAAATCCAACTCTTCTTCTTCTTAAAATAACCATACACAAGAATTTAGCCCCAGCCCCAGATCACAATGGTCTTGCTATTTAAAAGAAATATAATTTTTTTGTGGATCCCTTATCTCGGCTTTGTCTATTAAAAAGGGGGCTAGAAGACTGACTCTTGCAGGTACATACAAGGGGCACTATAATCAGAGGTGGGATCCAGCAGGTTCTCACAGGTTCCCGAGAGTAGGTTACTAATTATTTGTGTGTGCCGAGAGGGGGTTACTAATTGGTGATTTTGCCACGTGATTTTTGCCTTAGTTACGCCCCTCTTCTCAGCAGTAGCGCGCAGAACTTGAAGCAGTCTAGCAGGAGGTGCACCGGCGTGCGTGGCAGCCTGCGCCTGCGTGCATTCGTTTCCCGCCCAGGGACCGGCGCAGCGGCTGCGTCCTTGCCACAGCCCCGCCCAGGAATGCCCCGCCCCCGGAATGCCTGGCCATGCCCCCATCATGCCCCGCCCATCCCCATTGGCGCTACGCCACTGTTTGAATCCCACCACCATGGGAACCTGTTACTAAATTTTTTTGATCCCACCACTGGGAGGGAGGTGGCATGCAAGAGAAGGGATGTGGGAGAACACATTCAGCTTAGCATCACTTGATCATCCCATGGCCTTTTGGCCCAATGAAGAGGGGATTTTATCACCCTGGACGCAGGAATGGGATGAAATGCTCCCCACTCTTCAATAGGAAGATAACTAGCGAACTCACGGGACACTGGACTATATGCCGGGGGAAATCAACCCTTTGTATCATTTTGCCAAAAGGGGAACTTTACCGCATATGTGATGGCAAAGGTTTTGCCTGTGGAATCTCGGGGTAGACAGTTCGGCAAATGTTTTCTGTGCTCTTCTCAGCAAAAGGTCACATTCACCCAAAGTAAAGAAGGGACCAGGCGGAGGATGCATCGACCGGGCTCTGGCTGTATGCCTCCCCCCCCCCCCCGCAATCCTATGCTCATGTCTAATTCATCAGGGCTTCATCTGCCTTATAGAAGTGTGACTCATTATGCAAATGAGAAAGAAGCTGCTTACAGTCAGGCTCCAGGCCTGGGAGAAATAAAGGTCGGGTTCTTAGAGGGAGGCAATCCAAGTTTCTCCTCCCCATCCTAGAGGTGGGCTGGCCCAGCTGGGAATTGGAGGGTCTTACTGGGGCGGGACCAGAAAAAGCAAAGTTGTCCTGAAAAAAGGAGAAAACTAGGGGGCGGGGCGGAGGTAGGGGGAAGACTGTGGAAACTTGCGTACTAAAGCTTTCCGTGGTGAGGAGGAAGGGTTTGCCTCCATCACTTTCGGTAAATGTATCATGTAGGTCCTGTCACGCCTGGGTAACTTCATTTGTGTTGCACAGTTCTGGCTTGCTAATATTAATATTGCTCGGATATACCCACAAATGTACAATATTAATGTGTGTTTATGTGTGTGTGTGGGGGGGTGGGTGGGGTTAAACAGGTCCCAAAGTATGGTATAGGAATAAGCAATAAGAAAGCCTTGATCTCAGATTGCAAATGCCTTAGCAGACCAGGTGCTCAAGAGCAGCAGCAGCAGAAGGCCATTGCTTTCACATCCTGCACGTGAGCTCCCAAAGGCACCTGGTGGGCCACTGCGAGTAGCAGAGTGCTGGACTAGATGGACTCTGGTCTGATCCAGCAGGCTAGTTCTTATGTTCTTATGTTCTGAAAGGGGGAAAAAACAAACTTGGGAGTTTAATTGAACACGACACCAGGTGCAAAGGAGACAAGAACACTACTGGCGGTTCAGGAAGTGTTTCCCTTTGGCAGAACAGGAACAGAACCTCAGCAGAAAAAAAATTCCCTGAACGCAGACCAGTATCTTTCTGTCAGCCTGACCCTACCTCACAGGGCTGTTGTGATAAGAAAATGGAGGAGAGAGTGGAAAGAGCCATGCACATGTCGCCTTGAAATCCTTGGAGAGGAGGCTGGGTGAACAGGCACTCAGTGAAAATTTGAACCTGTGCAGAAAATATAAGAAAATGCATTTTTGTCCATTTCGGTGGATGTACCGTGTTTCCCCGAAAATAAGACAGTGTCTTATATTAATTTTTGCTCCCAAAGATGCGCTATGTCTTATTTCCAGGGGATGTCTTATTTTTCTGTGTTCTGTTCATCAGGCATGCTTCCAAACAAAAACTTTGCTACGTCTTACTTTCGGGGGATGCCTTATATTTCGCACGTCAGCAAAACCTCTACTACGTCTTATTTTCAGGGGATGTCTTATATTCGGGGAAACAGGGTATGCCTTTCACTTCCCCATTCGATAGAGTTGGGGTTAAGAATGACCCAGCAGCACCGACAGAGTGTACAATAAAATTTCCCCAAAAACGGGCATAAAATATTATAGGGCCATTGGCCTCCCTGGAGGAATATATGGAATCCAGGCTGGTAAAGGATTGGAAGCAAAGTTTTATCCACTCCACCTCCAGATAAGTTTGACCCCTCTTTTCAGTCTACACCTTTTAGAAGAAGAAAAGAGATGGTTTTTCTACCCTGCAGTTCTCAACCTTTAAGGCGTCTCAGAGTGGCTTAAAATCACCTCCCTCCCAACAGACACCTCGGGCAGGCCAAGAGAGTTCTGAGAGAACTGTGACTGGCCCAAGGTTTCCCCCAGCAAGCGTCTTGTGGAGGAGTGGGGAATCGAACCTCCAGATTAGAGCCTGCCACTCTTAACCATTATACCATGCTGGTTCTCTTTCAGGAATCTGAAATTCCGGCTTCCATACAACTCTCCCTTTAATTGTAGATTTCCACACCTACTGCAAAATCGGTGCTGGGCAGATGGAACAAACTAATAAAATGTCTGTTATGGAGGGGAAGCAAGTGGTTGTGAATTTGGAGGCCAGGTGTGAGTTTCTGGAAGGAATGTCTTCTCAGGTGGCAATGATTGGTGACTACCTGTGTCCGCCTTTCGTGGCTTTCCCTTGTAGGACGTGGCTTGGGTATTTTTCAAATACACTCAAAAATACACACGTTGCACTCTGGCTGTGTCCAATCTTATATCCCCCCCCCCACCCCCCCCCCCCCCCACCCCCCCCCCCCCCCACCCCCCCCCCCCCCCACCCCCCCCCCCCCCCACCCCCCCCCCCCCCCACCCCCCCCCCCCCCCACCCCCCCCCCCCCCCACCCCCCCCCCCCCCCACCCCCCCCCCCCCCCACCCCCCCCCCCCCCCACCCCCCCCCCCCCCCACCCCCCCCCCCCCCCACCCCCCCCCCCCCCCACCCCCCCCCCCCCCCACCCCCCCCCCCCCCCACCCCCCCCCCCCCCCACCCCCCCCCCCCCCCACCCCCCCCCCCCCCCACCCCCCCCCCCCCCCACCCCCCCCCCCCCCCACCCCCCCCCCCCCCCACCCCCCCCCCCCCCCACCCCCCCCCCCCCCCACCCCCCCCCCCCCCCACCCCCCCCCCCCCCCACCCCCCCCCCCCCCCACCCCCCCCCCCCCCCACCCCCCCCCCCCCCCACCCCCCCCCCCCCCCACCCCCCCCCCCCCCCACCCCCCCCCCCCCCCACCCCCCCCCCCCCCCACCCCCCCCCCCCCCCACCCCCCCCCCCCCCCACCCCCCCCCCCCCCCACCCCCCCCCCCCCCCACCCCCCCCCCCCCCCACCCCCCCCCCCCCCCACCCCCCCCCCCCCCCACCCCCCCCCCCCCCCACCCCCCCCCCCCCCCACCCCCCCCCCCCCCCACCCCCCCCCCCCCCCACCCCCCCCCCCCCCCACCCCCCCCCCCCCCCACCCCCCCCCCCCCCCACCCCCCCCCCCCCCCACCCCCCCCCCCCCCCACCCCCCCCCCCCCCCACCCCCCCCCCCCCCCACCCCCCCCCCCCCCCACCCCCCCCCCCCCCCACCCCCCCCCCCCCCCACCCCCCCCCCCCCCCACCCCCCCCCCCCCCCACCCCCCCCCCCCCCCACCCCCCCCCCCCCCCACCCCCCCCCCCCCCCACCCCCCCCCCCCCCCACCCCCCCCCCCCCCCACCCCCCCCCCCCCCCACCCCCCCCCCCCCCCACCCCCCCCCCCCCCCACCCCCCCCCCCCCCCACCCCCCCCCCCCCCCACCCCCCCCCCCCCCCACCCCCCCCCCCCCCCACCCCCCCCCCCCCCCACCCCCCCCCCCCCCCACCCCCCCCCCCCCCCACCCCCCCCCCCCCCCACCCCCCCCCCCCCCCACCCCCCCCCCCCCCCACCCCCCCCCCCCCCCACCCCCCCCCCCCCCCACCCCCCCCCCCCCCCACCCCCCCCCCCCCCCACCCCCCCCCCCCCCCACCCCCCCCCCCCCCCACCCCCCCCCCCCCCCACCCCCCCCCCCCCCCACCCCCCCCCCCCCCCACCCCCCCCCCCCCCCACCCCCCCCCCCCCCCACCCCCCCCCCCCCCCACCCCCCCCCCCCCCCACCCCCCCCCCCCCCCACCCCCCCCCCCCCCCACCCCCCCCCCCCCCCACCCCCCCCCCCCCCCACCCCCCCCCCCCCCCACCCCCCCCCCCCCCCACCCCCCCCCCCCCCCACCCCCCCCCCCCCCCACCCCCCCCCCCCCCCACCCCCCCCCCCCCCCACCCCCCCCCCCCCCCACCCCCCCCCCCCCCCACCCCCCCCCCCCCCCACCCCCCCCCCCCCCCACCCCCCCCCCCCCCCACCCCCCCCCCCCCCCACCCCCCCCCCCCCCCACCCCCCCCCCCCCCCACCCCCCCCCCCCCCCACCCCCCCCCCCCCCCACCCCCCCCCCCCCCCACCCCCCCCCCCCCCCACCCCCCCCCCCCCCCACCCCCCCCCCCCCCCACCCCCCCCCCCCCCCACCCCCCCCCCCCCCCACCCCCCCCCCCCCCCACCCCCCCCCCCCCCCACCCCCCCCCCCCCCCACCCCCCCCCCCCCCCACCCCCCCCCCCCCCCACCCCCCCCCCCCCCCACCCCCCCCCCCCCCCACCCCCCCCCCCCCCCACCCCCCCCCCCCCCCACCCCCCCCCCCCCCCACCCCCCCCCCCCCCCACCCCCCCCCCCCCCCACCCCCCCCCCCCCCCACCCCCCCCCCCCCCCACCCCCCCCCCCCCCCACCCCCCCCCCCCCCCACCCCCCCCCCCCCCCACCCCCCCCCCCCCCCACCCCCCCCCCCCCCCACCCCCCCCCCCCCCCACCCCCCCCCCCCCCCACCCCCCCCCCCCCCCACCCCCCCCCCCCCCCACCCCCCCCCCCCCCCACCCCCCCCCCCCCCCACCCCCCCCCCCCCCCACCCCCCCCCCCCCCCACCCCCCCCCCCCCCCACCCCCCCCCCCCCCCACCCCCCCCCCCCCCCACCCCCCCCCCCCCCCACCCCCCCCCCCCCCCACCCCCCCCCCCCCCCACCCCCCCCCCCCCCCACCCCCCCCCCCCCCCACCCCCCCCCCCCCCCACCCCCCCCCCCCCCCACCCCCCCCCCCCCCCACCCCCCCCCCCCCCCACCCCCCCCCCCCCCCACCCCCCCCCCCCCCCACCCCCCCCCCCCCCCACCCCCCCCCCCCCCCACCCCCCCCCCCCCCCACCCCCCCCCCCCCCCACCCCCCCCCCCCCCCACCCCCCCCCCCCCCCACCCCCCCCCCCCCCCACCCCCCCCCCCCCCCACCCCCCCCCCCCCCCACCCCCCCCCCCCCCCACCCCCCCCCCCCCCCACCCCCCCCCCCCCCCACCCCCCCCCCCCCCCACCCCCCCCCCCCCCCACCCCCCCCCCCCCCCACCCCCCCCCCCCCCCACCCCCCCCCCCCCCCACCCCCCCCCCCCCCCACCCCCCCCCCCCCCCACCCCCCCCCCCCCCCACCCCCCCCCCCCCCCACCCCCCCCCCCCCCCACCCCCCCCCCCCCCCACCCCCCCCCCCCCCCACCCCCCCCCCCCCCCACCCCCCCCCCCCCCCACCCCCCCCCCCCCCCACCCCCCCCCCCCCCCACCCCCCCCCCCCCCCACCCCCCCCCCCCCCCACCCCCCCCCCCCCCCACCCCCCCCCCCCCCCACCCCCCCCCCCCCCCACCCCCCCCCCCCCCCACCCCCCCCCCCCCCCACCCCCCCCCCCCCCCACCCCCCCCCCCCCCCACCCCCCCCCCCCCCCACCCCCCCCCCCCCCCACCCCCCCCCCCCCCCACCCCCCCCCCCCCCCACCCCCCCCCCCCCCCACCCCCCCCCCCCCCCACCCCCCCCCCCCCCCACCCCCCCCCCCCCCCACCCCCCCCCCCCCCCACCCCCCCCCCCCCCCACCCCCCCCCCCCCCCACCCCCCCCCCCCCCCACCCCCCCCCCCCCCCACCCCCCCCCCCCCCCACCCCCCCCCCCCCCCACCCCCCCCCCCCCCCACCCCCCCCCCCCCCCACCCCCCCCCCCCCCCACCCCCCCCCCCCCCCACCCCCCCCCCCCCCCACCCCCCCCCCCCCCCACCCCCCCCCCCCCCCACCCCCCCCCCCCCCCACCCCCCCCCCCCCCCACCCCCCCCCCCCCCCACCCCCCCCCCCCCCCACCCCCCCCCCCCCCCACCCCCCCCCCCCCCCACCCCCCCCCCCCCCCACCCCCCCCCCCCCCCACCCCCCCCCCCCCCCACCCCCCCCCCCCCCCACCCCCCCCCCCCCCCACCCCCCCCCCCCCCCACCCCCCCCCCCCCCCACCCCCCCCCCCCCCCACCCCCCCCCCCCCCCACCCCCCCCCCCCCCCACCCCCCCCCCCCCCCACCCCCCCCCCCCCCCACCCCCCCCCCCCCCCACCCCCCCCCCCCCCCACCCCCCCCCCCCCCCACCCCCCCCCCCCCCCACCCCCCCCCCCCCCCACCCCCCCCCCCCCCCACCCCCCCCCCCCCCCACCCCCCCCCCCCCCCACCCCCCCCCCCCCCCACCCCCCCCCCCCCCCACCCCCCCCCCCCCCCACCCCCCCCCCCCCCCACCCCCCCCCCCCCCCACCCCCCCCCCCCCCCACCCCCCCCCCCCCCCACCCCCCCCCCCCCCCACCCCCCCCCCCCCCCACCCCCCCCCCCCCCCACCCCCCCCCCCCCCCACCCCCCCCCCCCCCCACCCCCCCCCCCCCCCACCCCCCCCCCCCCCCACCCCCCCCCCCCCCCACCCCCCCCCCCCCCCACCCCCCCCCCCCCCCACCCCCCCCCCCCCCCACCCCCCCCCCCCCCCACCCCCCCCCCCCCCCACCCCCCCCCCCCCCCACCCCCCCCCCCCCCCACCCCCCCCCCCCCCCACCCCCCCCCCCCCCCACCCCCCCCCCCCCCCACCCCCCCCCCCCCCCACCCCCCCCCCCCCCCACCCCCCCCCCCCCCCACCCCCCCCCCCCCCCACCCCCCCCCCCCCCCACCCCCCCCCCCCCCCACCCCCCCCCCCCCCCACCCCCCCCCCCCCCCACCCCCCCCCCCCCCCACCCCCCCCCCCCCCCACCCCCCCCCCCCCCCACCCCCCCCCCCCCCCACCCCCCCCCCCCCCCACCCCCCCCCCCCCCCACCCCCCCCCCCCCCCACCCCCCCCCCCCCCCACCCCCCCCCCCCCCCACCCCCCCCCCCCCCCACCCCCCCCCCCCCCCACCCCCCCCCCCCCCCACCCCCCCCCCCCCCCACCCCCCCCCCCCCCCACCCCCCCCCCCCCCCACCCCCCCCCCCCCCCACCCCCCCCCCCCCCCACCCCCCCCCCCCCCCACCCCCCCCCCCCCCCACCCCCCCCCCCCCCCACCCCCCCCCCCCCCCACCCCCCCCCCCCCCCACCCCCCCCCCCCCCCACCCCCCCCCCCCCCCACCCCCCCCCCCCCCCACCCCCCCCCCCCCCCACCCCCCCCCCCCCCCACCCCCCCCCCCCCCCACCCCCCCCCCCCCCCACCCCCCCCCCCCCCCACCCCCCCCCCCCCCCACCCCCCCCCCCCCCCACCCCCCCCCCCCCCCACCCCCCCCCCCCCCCACCCCCCCCCCCCCCCACCCCCCCCCCCCCCCACCCCCCCCCCCCCCCACCCCCCCCCCCCCCCACCCCCCCCCCCCCCCACCCCCCCCCCCCCCCACCCCCCCCCCCCCCCACCCCCCCCCCCCCCCACCCCCCCCCCCCCCCACCCCCCCCCCCCCCCACCCCCCCCCCCCCCCACCCCCCCCCCCCCCCACCCCCCCCCCCCCCCACCCCCCCCCCCCCCCACCCCCCCCCCCCCCCACCCCCCCCCCCCCCCACCCCCCCCCCCCCCCACCCCCCCCCCCCCCCACCCCCCCCCCCCCCCACCCCCCCCCCCCCCCACCCCCCCCCCCCCCCACCCCCCCCCCCCCCCACCCCCCCCCCCCCCCACCCCCCCCCCCCCCCACCCCCCCCCCCCCCCACCCCCCCCCCCCCCCACCCCCCCCCCCCCCCACCCCCCCCCCCCCCCACCCCCCCCCCCCCCCACCCCCCCCCCCCCCCACCCCCCCCCCCCCCCACCCCCCCCCCCCCCCACCCCCCCCCCCCCCCACCCCCCCCCCCCCCCACCCCCCCCCCCCCCCACCCCCCCCCCCCCCCACCCCCCCCCCCCCCCACCCCCCCCCCCCCCCACCCCCCCCCCCCCCCACCCCCCCCCCCCCCCACCCCCCCCCCCCCCCACCCCCCCCCCCCCCCACCCCCCCCCCCCCCCACCCCCCCCCCCCCCCACCCCCCCCCCCCCCCACCCCCCCCCCCCCCCACCCCCCCCCCCCCCCACCCCCCCCCCCCCCCACCCCCCCCCCCCCCCACCCCCCCCCCCCCCCACCCCCCCCCCCCCCCACCCCCCCCCCCCCCCACCCCCCCCCCCCCCCACCCCCCCCCCCCCCCACCCCCCCCCCCCCCCACCCCCCCCCCCCCCCACCCCCCCCCCCCCCCACCCCCCCCCCCCCCCACCCCCCCCCCCCCCCACCCCCCCCCCCCCCCACCCCCCCCCCCCCCCACCCCCCCCCCCCCCCACCCCCCCCCCCCCCCACCCCCCCCCCCCCCCACCCCCCCCCCCCCCCACCCCCCCCCCCCCCCACCCCCCCCCCCCCCCACCCCCCCCCCCCCCCACCCCCCCCCCCCCCCACCCCCCCCCCCCCCCACCCCCCCCCCCCCCCACCCCCCCCCCCCCCCACCCCCCCCCCCCCCCACCCCCCCCCCCCCCCACCCCCCCCCCCCCCCACCCCCCCCCCCCCCCACCCCCCCCCCCCCCCACCCCCCCCCCCCCCCACCCCCCCCCCCCCCCACCCCCCCCCCCCCCCACCCCCCCCCCCCCCCACCCCCCCCCCCCCCCACCCCCCCCCCCCCCCACCCCCCCCCCCCCCCACCCCCCCCCCCCCCCACCCCCCCCCCCCCCCACCCCCCCCCCCCCCCACCCCCCCCCCCCCCCACCCCCCCCCCCCCCCACCCCCCCCCCCCCCCACCCCCCCCCCCCCCCACCCCCCCCCCCCCCCACCCCCCCCCCCCCCCACCCCCCCCCCCCCCCACCCCCCCCCCCCCCCACCCCCCCCCCCCCCCACCCCCCCCCCCCCCCACCCCCCCCCCCCCCCACCCCCCCCCCCCCCCACCCCCCCCCCCCCCCACCCCCCCCCCCCCCCACCCCCCCCCCCCCCCACCCCCCCCCCCCCCCACCCCCCCCCCCCCCCACCCCCCCCCCCCCCCACCCCCCCCCCCCCCCACCCCCCCCCCCCCCCACCCCCCCCCCCCCCCACCCCCCCCCCCCCCCACCCCCCCCCCCCCCCACCCCCCCCCCCCCCCACCCCCCCCCCCCCCCACCCCCCCCCCCCCCCACCCCCCCCCCCCCCCACCCCCCCCCCCCCCCACCCCCCCCCCCCCCCACCCCCCCCCCCCCCCACCCCCCCCCCCCCCCACCCCCCCCCCCCCCCACCCCCCCCCCCCCCCACCCCCCCCCCCCCCCACCCCCCCCCCCCCCCACCCCCCCCCCCCCCCACCCCCCCCCCCCCCCACCCCCCCCCCCCCCCACCCCCCCCCCCCCCCACCCCCCCCCCCCCCCACCCCCCCCCCCCCCCACCCCCCCCCCCCCCCACCCCCCCCCCCCCCCACCCCCCCCCCCCCCCACCCCCCCCCCCCCCCACCCCCCCCCCCCCCCACCCCCCCCCCCCCCCACCCCCCCCCCCCCCCACCCCCCCCCCCCCCCACCCCCCCCCCCCCCCACCCCCCCCCCCCCCCACCCCCCCCCCCCCCCACCCCCCCCCCCCCCCACCCCCCCCCCCCCCCACCCCCCCCCCCCCCCACCCCCCCCCCCCCCCACCCCCCCCCCCCCCCACCCCCCCCCCCCCCCACCCCCCCCCCCCCCCACCCCCCCCCCCCCCCACCCCCCCCCCCCCCCACCCCCCCCCCCCCCCACCCCCCCCCCCCCCCACCCCCCCCCCCCCCCACCCCCCCCCCCCCCCACCCCCCCCCCCCCCCACCCCCCCCCCCCCCCACCCCCCCCCCCCCCCACCCCCCCCCCCCCCCACCCCCCCCCCCCCCCACCCCCCCCCCCCCCCACCCCCCCCCCCCCCCACCCCCCCCCCCCCCCACCCCCCCCCCCCCCCACCCCCCCCCCCCCCCACCCCCCCCCCCCCCCACCCCCCCCCCCCCCCACCCCCCCCCCCCCCCACCCCCCCCCCCCCCCACCCCCCCCCCCCCCCACCCCCCCCCCCCCCCACCCCCCCCCCCCCCCACCCCCCCCCCCCCCCACCCCCCCCCCCCCCCACCCCCCCCCCCCCCCACCCCCCCCCCCCCCCACCCCCCCCCCCCCCCACCCCCCCCCCCCCCCACCCCCCCCCCCCCCCACCCCCCCCCCCCCCCACCCCCCCCCCCCCCCACCCCCCCCCCCCCCCACCCCCCCCCCCCCCCACCCCCCCCCCCCCCCACCCCCCCCCCCCCCCACCCCCCCCCCCCCCCACCCCCCCCCCCCCCCACCCCCCCCCCCCCCCACCCCCCCCCCCCCCCACCCCCCCCCCCCCCCACCCCCCCCCCCCCCCACCCCCCCCCCCCCCCACCCCCCCCCCCCCCCACCCCCCCCCCCCCCCACCCCCCCCCCCCCCCACCCCCCCCCCCCCCCACCCCCCCCCCCCCCCACCCCCCCCCCCCCCCACCCCCCCCCCCCCCCACCCCCCCCCCCCCCCACCCCCCCCCCCCCCCACCCCCCCCCCCCCCCACCCCCCCCCCCCCCCACCCCCCCCCCCCCCCACCCCCCCCCCCCCCCACCCCCCCCCCCCCCCACCCCCCCCCCCCCCCACCCCCCCCCCCCCCCACCCCCCCCCCCCCCCACCCCCCCCCCCCCCCACCCCCCCCCCCCCCCACCCCCCCCCCCCCCCACCCCCCCCCCCCCCCACCCCCCCCCCCCCCCACCCCCCCCCCCCCCCACCCCCCCCCCCCCCCACCCCCCCCCCCCCCCACCCCCCCCCCCCCCCACCCCCCCCCCCCCCCACCCCCCCCCCCCCCCACCCCCCCCCCCCCCCACCCCCCCCCCCCCCCACCCCCCCCCCCCCCCACCCCCCCCCCCCCCCACCCCCCCCCCCCCCCACCCCCCCCCCCCCCCACCCCCCCCCCCCCCCACCCCCCCCCCCCCCCACCCCCCCCCCCCCCCACCCCCCCCCCCCCCCACCCCCCCCCCCCCCCACCCCCCCCCCCCCCCACCCCCCCCCCCCCCCACCCCCCCCCCCCCCCACCCCCCCCCCCCCCCACCCCCCCCCCCCCCCACCCCCCCCCCCCCCCACCCCCCCCCCCCCCCACCCCCCCCCCCCCCCACCCCCCCCCCCCCCCACCCCCCCCCCCCCCCACCCCCCCCCCCCCCCACCCCCCCCCCCCCCCACCCCCCCCCCCCCCCACCCCCCCCCCCCCCCACCCCCCCCCCCCCCCACCCCCCCCCCCCCCCACCCCCCCCCCCCCCCACCCCCCCCCCCCCCCACCCCCCCCCCCCCCCACCCCCCCCCCCCCCCACCCCCCCCCCCCCCCACCCCCCCCCCCCCCCACCCCCCCCCCCCCCCACCCCCCCCCCCCCCCACCCCCCCCCCCCCCCACCCCCCCCCCCCCCCACCCCCCCCCCCCCCCACCCCCCCCCCCCCCCACCCCCCCCCCCCCCCACCCCCCCCCCCCCCCACCCCCCCCCCCCCCCACCCCCCCCCCCCCCCACCCCCCCCCCCCCCCACCCCCCCCCCCCCCCACCCCCCCCCCCCCCCACCCCCCCCCCCCCCCACCCCCCCCCCCCCCCACCCCCCCCCCCCCCCACCCCCCCCCCCCCCCACCCCCCCCCCCCCCCACCCCCCCCCCCCCCCACCCCCCCCCCCCCCCACCCCCCCCCCCCCCCACCCCCCCCCCCCCCCACCCCCCCCCCCCCCCACCCCCCCCCCCCCCCACCCCCCCCCCCCCCCACCCCCCCCCCCCCCCACCCCCCCCCCCCCCCACCCCCCCCCCCCCCCACCCCCCCCCCCCCCCACCCCCCCCCCCCCCCACCCCCCCCCCCCCCCACCCCCCCCCCCCCCCACCCCCCCCCCCCCCCACCCCCCCCCCCCCCCACCCCCCCCCCCCCCCACCCCCCCCCCCCCCCACCCCCCCCCCCCCCCACCCCCCCCCCCCCCCACCCCCCCCCCCCCCCACCCCCCCCCCCCCCCACCCCCCCCCCCCCCCACCCCCCCCCCCCCCCACCCCCCCCCCCCCCCACCCCCCCCCCCCCCCACCCCCCCCCCCCCCCACCCCCCCCCCCCCCCACCCCCCCCCCCCCCCACCCCCCCCCCCCCCCACCCCCCCCCCCCCCCACCCCCCCCCCCCCCCACCCCCCCCCCCCCCCACCCCCCCCCCCCCCCACCCCCCCCCCCCCCCACCCCCCCCCCCCCCCACCCCCCCCCCCCCCCACCCCCCCCCCCCCCCACCCCCCCCCCCCCCCACCCCCCCCCCCCCCCACCCCCCCCCCCCCCCACCCCCCCCCCCCCCCACCCCCCCCCCCCCCCACCCCCCCCCCCCCCCACCCCCCCCCCCCCCCACCCCCCCCCCCCCCCACCCCCCCCCCCCCCCACCCCCCCCCCCCCCCACCCCCCCCCCCCCCCACCCCCCCCCCCCCCCACCCCCCCCCCCCCCCACCCCCCCCCCCCCCCACCCCCCCCCCCCCCCACCCCCCCCCCCCCCCACCCCCCCCCCCCCCCACCCCCCCCCCCCCCCACCCCCCCCCCCCCCCACCCCCCCCCCCCCCCACCCCCCCCCCCCCCCACCCCCCCCCCCCCCCACCCCCCCCCCCCCCCACCCCCCCCCCCCCCCACCCCCCCCCCCCCCCACCCCCCCCCCCCCCCACCCCCCCCCCCCCCCACCCCCCCCCCCCCCCACCCCCCCCCCCCCCCACCCCCCCCCCCCCCCACCCCCCCCCCCCCCCACCCCCCCCCCCCCCCACCCCCCCCCCCCCCCACCCCCCCCCCCCCCCACCCCCCCCCCCCCCCACCCCCCCCCCCCCCCACCCCCCCCCCCCCCCACCCCCCCCCCCCCCCACCCCCCCCCCCCCCCACCCCCCCCCCCCCCCACCCCCCCCCCCCCCCACCCCCCCCCCCCCCCACCCCCCCCCCCCCCCACCCCCCCCCCCCCCCACCCCCCCCCCCCCCCACCCCCCCCCCCCCCCACCCCCCCCCCCCCCCACCCCCCCCCCCCCCCACCCCCCCCCCCCCCCACCCCCCCCCCCCCCCACCCCCCCCCCCCCCCACCCCCCCCCCCCCCCACCCCCCCCCCCCCCCACCCCCCCCCCCCCCCACCCCCCCCCCCCCCCACCCCCCCCCCCCCCCACCCCCCCCCCCCCCCACCCCCCCCCCCCCCCACCCCCCCCCCCCCCCACCCCCCCCCCCCCCCACCCCCCCCCCCCCCCACCCCCCCCCCCCCCCACCCCCCCCCCCCCCCACCCCCCCCCCCCCCCACCCCCCCCCCCCCCCACCCCCCCCCCCCCCCACCCCCCCCCCCCCCCACCCCCCCCCCCCCCCACCCCCCCCCCCCCCCACCCCCCCCCCCCCCCACCCCCCCCCCCCCCCACCCCCCCCCCCCCCCACCCCCCCCCCCCCCCACCCCCCCCCCCCCCCACCCCCCCCCCCCCCCACCCCCCCCCCCCCCCACCCCCCCCCCCCCCCACCCCCCCCCCCCCCCACCCCCCCCCCCCCCCACCCCCCCCCCCCCCCACCCCCCCCCCCCCCCACCCCCCCCCCCCCCCACCCCCCCCCCCCCCCACCCCCCCCCCCCCCCACCCCCCCCCCCCCCCACCCCCCCCCCCCCCCACCCCCCCCCCCCCCCACCCCCCCCCCCCCCCACCCCCCCCCCCCCCCACCCCCCCCCCCCCCCACCCCCCCCCCCCCCCACCCCCCCCCCCCCCCACCCCCCCCCCCCCCCACCCCCCCCCCCCCCCACCCCCCCCCCCCCCCACCCCCCCCCCCCCCCACCCCCCCCCCCCCCCACCCCCCCCCCCCCCCACCCCCCCCCCCCCCCACCCCCCCCCCCCCCCACCCCCCCCCCCCCCCACCCCCCCCCCCCCCCACCCCCCCCCCCCCCCACCCCCCCCCCCCCCCACCCCCCCCCCCCCCCACCCCCCCCCCCCCCCACCCCCCCCCCCCCCCACCCCCCCCCCCCCCCACCCCCCCCCCCCCCCACCCCCCCCCCCCCCCACCCCCCCCCCCCCCCACCCCCCCCCCCCCCCACCCCCCCCCCCCCCCACCCCCCCCCCCCCCCACCCCCCCCCCCCCCCACCCCCCCCCCCCCCCACCCCCCCCCCCCCCCACCCCCCCCCCCCCCCACCCCCCCCCCCCCCCACCCCCCCCCCCCCCCACCCCCCCCCCCCCCCACCCCCCCCCCCCCCCACCCCCCCCCCCCCCCACCCCCCCCCCCCCCCACCCCCCCCCCCCCCCACCCCCCCCCCCCCCCACCCCCCCCCCCCCCCACCCCCCCCCCCCCCCACCCCCCCCCCCCCCCACCCCCCCCCCCCCCCACCCCCCCCCCCCCCCACCCCCCCCCCCCCCCACCCCCCCCCCCCCCCACCCCCCCCCCCCCCCACCCCCCCCCCCCCCCACCCCCCCCCCCCCCCACCCCCCCCCCCCCCCACCCCCCCCCCCCCCCACCCCCCCCCCCCCCCACCCCCCCCCCCCCCCACCCCCCCCCCCCCCCACCCCCCCCCCCCCCCACCCCCCCCCCCCCCCACCCCCCCCCCCCCCCACCCCCCCCCCCCCCCACCCCCCCCCCCCCCCACCCCCCCCCCCCCCCACCCCCCCCCCCCCCCACCCCCCCCCCCCCCCACCCCCCCCCCCCCCCACCCCCCCCCCCCCCCACCCCCCCCCCCCCCCACCCCCCCCCCCCCCCACCCCCCCCCCCCCCCACCCCCCCCCCCCCCCACCCCCCCCCCCCCCCACCCCCCCCCCCCCCCACCCCCCCCCCCCCCCACCCCCCCCCCCCCCCACCCCCCCCCCCCCCCACCCCCCCCCCCCCCCACCCCCCCCCCCCCCCACCCCCCCCCCCCCCCACCCCCCCCCCCCCCCACCCCCCCCCCCCCCCACCCCCCCCCCCCCCCACCCCCCCCCCCCCCCACCCCCCCCCCCCCCCACCCCCCCCCCCCCCCACCCCCCCCCCCCCCCACCCCCCCCCCCCCCCACCCCCCCCCCCCCCCACCCCCCCCCCCCCCCACCCCCCCCCCCCCCCACCCCCCCCCCCCCCCACCCCCCCCCCCCCCCACCCCCCCCCCCCCCCACCCCCCCCCCCCCCCACCCCCCCCCCCCCCCACCCCCCCCCCCCCCCACCCCCCCCCCCCCCCACCCCCCCCCCCCCCCACCCCCCCCCCCCCCCACCCCCCCCCCCCCCCACCCCCCCCCCCCCCCACCCCCCCCCCCCCCCACCCCCCCCCCCCCCCACCCCCCCCCCCCCCCACCCCCCCCCCCCCCCACCCCCCCCCCCCCCCACCCCCCCCCCCCCCCACCCCCCCCCCCCCCCACCCCCCCCCCCCCCCACCCCCCCCCCCCCCCACCCCCCCCCCCCCCCACCCCCCCCCCCCCCCACCCCCCCCCCCCCCCACCCCCCCCCCCCCCCACCCCCCCCCCCCCCCACCCCCCCCCCCCCCCACCCCCCCCCCCCCCCACCCCCCCCCCCCCCCACCCCCCCCCCCCCCCACCCCCCCCCCCCCCCACCCCCCCCCCCCCCCACCCCCCCCCCCCCCCACCCCCCCCCCCCCCCACCCCCCCCCCCCCCCACCCCCCCCCCCCCCCACCCCCCCCCCCCCCCACCCCCCCCCCCCCCCACCCCCCCCCCCCCCCACCCCCCCCCCCCCCCACCCCCCCCCCCCCCCACCCCCCCCCCCCCCCACCCCCCCCCCCCCCCACCCCCCCCCCCCCCCACCCCCCCCCCCCCCCACCCCCCCCCCCCCCCACCCCCCCCCCCCCCCACCCCCCCCCCCCCCCACCCCCCCCCCCCCCCACCCCCCCCCCCCCCCACCCCCCCCCCCCCCCACCCCCCCCCCCCCCCACCCCCCCCCCCCCCCACCCCCCCCCCCCCCCACCCCCCCCCCCCCCCACCCCCCCCCCCCCCCACCCCCCCCCCCCCCCACCCCCCCCCCCCCCCACCCCCCCCCCCCCCCACCCCCCCCCCCCCCCACCCCCCCCCCCCCCCACCCCCCCCCCCCCCCACCCCCCCCCCCCCCCACCCCCCCCCCCCCCCACCCCCCCCCCCCCCCACCCCCCCCCCCCCCCACCCCCCCCCCCCCCCACCCCCCCCCCCCCCCACCCCCCCCCCCCCCCACCCCCCCCCCCCCCCACCCCCCCCCCCCCCCACCCCCCCCCCCCCCCACCCCCCCCCCCCCCCACCCCCCCCCCCCCCCACCCCCCCCCCCCCCCACCCCCCCCCCCCCCCACCCCCCCCCCCCCCCACCCCCCCCCCCCCCCACCCCCCCCCCCCCCCACCCCCCCCCCCCCCCACCCCCCCCCCCCCCCACCCCCCCCCCCCCCCACCCCCCCCCCCCCCCACCCCCCCCCCCCCCCACCCCCCCCCCCCCCCACCCCCCCCCCCCCCCACCCCCCCCCCCCCCCACCCCCCCCCCCCCCCACCCCCCCCCCCCCCCACCCCCCCCCCCCCCCACCCCCCCCCCCCCCCACCCCCCCCCCCCCCCACCCCCCCCCCCCCCCACCCCCCCCCCCCCCCACCCCCCCCCCCCCCCACCCCCCCCCCCCCCCACCCCCCCCCCCCCCCACCCCCCCCCCCCCCCACCCCCCCCCCCCCCCACCCCCCCCCCCCCCCACCCCCCCCCCCCCCCACCCCCCCCCCCCCCCACCCCCCCCCCCCCCCACCCCCCCCCCCCCCCACCCCCCCCCCCCCCCACCCCCCCCCCCCCCCACCCCCCCCCCCCCCCACCCCCCCCCCCCCCCACCCCCCCCCCCCCCCACCCCCCCCCCCCCCCACCCCCCCCCCCCCCCACCCCCCCCCCCCCCCACCCCCCCCCCCCCCCACCCCCCCCCCCCCCCACCCCCCCCCCCCCCCACCCCCCCCCCCCCCCACCCCCCCCCCCCCCCACCCCCCCCCCCCCCCACCCCCCCCCCCCCCCACCCCCCCCCCCCCCCACCCCCCCCCCCCCCCACCCCCCCCCCCCCCCACCCCCCCCCCCCCCCACCCCCCCCCCCCCCCACCCCCCCCCCCCCCCACCCCCCCCCCCCCCCACCCCCCCCCCCCCCCACCCCCCCCCCCCCCCACCCCCCCCCCCCCCCACCCCCCCCCCCCCCCACCCCCCCCCCCCCCCACCCCCCCCCCCCCCCACCCCCCCCCCCCCCCACCCCCCCCCCCCCCCACCCCCCCCCCCCCCCACCCCCCCCCCCCCCCACCCCCCCCCCCCCCCACCCCCCCCCCCCCCCACCCCCCCCCCCCCCCACCCCCCCCCCCCCCCACCCCCCCCCCCCCCCACCCCCCCCCCCCCCCACCCCCCCCCCCCCCCACCCCCCCCCCCCCCCACCCCCCCCCCCCCCCACCCCCCCCCCCCCCCACCCCCCCCCCCCCCCACCCCCCCCCCCCCCCACCCCCCCCCCCCCCCACCCCCCCCCCCCCCCACCCCCCCCCCCCCCCACCCCCCCCCCCCCCCACCCCCCCCCCCCCCCACCCCCCCCCCCCCCCACCCCCCCCCCCCCCCACCCCCCCCCCCCCCCACCCCCCCCCCCCCCCACCCCCCCCCCCCCCCACCCCCCCCCCCCCCCACCCCCCCCCCCCCCCACCCCCCCCCCCCCCCACCCCCCCCCCCCCCCACCCCCCCCCCCCCCCACCCCCCCCCCCCCCCACCCCCCCCCCCCCCCACCCCCCCCCCCCCCCACCCCCCCCCCCCCCCACCCCCCCCCCCCCCCACCCCCCCCCCCCCCCACCCCCCCCCCCCCCCACCCCCCCCCCCCCCCACCCCCCCCCCCCCCCACCCCCCCCCCCCCCCACCCCCCCCCCCCCCCACCCCCCCCCCCCCCCACCCCCCCCCCCCCCCACCCCCCCCCCCCCCCACCCCCCCCCCCCCCCACCCCCCCCCCCCCCCACCCCCCCCCCCCCCCACCCCCCCCCCCCCCCACCCCCCCCCCCCCCCACCCCCCCCCCCCCCCACCCCCCCCCCCCCCCACCCCCCCCCCCCCCCACCCCCCCCCCCCCCCACCCCCCCCCCCCCCCACCCCCCCCCCCCCCCACCCCCCCCCCCCCCCACCCCCCCCCCCCCCCACCCCCCCCCCCCCCCACCCCCCCCCCCCCCCACCCCCCCCCCCCCCCACCCCCCCCCCCCCCCACCCCCCCCCCCCCCCACCCCCCCCCCCCCCCACCCCCCCCCCCCCCCACCCCCCCCCCCCCCCACCCCCCCCCCCCCCCACCCCCCCCCCCCCCCACCCCCCCCCCCCCCCACCCCCCCCCCCCCCCACCCCCCCCCCCCCCCACCCCCCCCCCCCCCCACCCCCCCCCCCCCCCACCCCCCCCCCCCCCCACCCCCCCCCCCCCCCACCCCCCCCCCCCCCCACCCCCCCCCCCCCCCACCCCCCCCCCCCCCCACCCCCCCCCCCCCCCACCCCCCCCCCCCCCCACCCCCCCCCCCCCCCACCCCCCCCCCCCCCCACCCCCCCCCCCCCCCACCCCCCCCCCCCCCCACCCCCCCCCCCCCCCACCCCCCCCCCCCCCCACCCCCCCCCCCCCCCACCCCCCCCCCCCCCCACCCCCCCCCCCCCCCACCCCCCCCCCCCCCCACCCCCCCCCCCCCCCACCCCCCCCCCCCCCCACCCCCCCCCCCCCCCACCCCCCCCCCCCCCCACCCCCCCCCCCCCCCACCCCCCCCCCCCCCCACCCCCCCCCCCCCCCACCCCCCCCCCCCCCCACCCCCCCCCCCCCCCACCCCCCCCCCCCCCCACCCCCCCCCCCCCCCACCCCCCCCCCCCCCCACCCCCCCCCCCCCCCACCCCCCCCCCCCCCCACCCCCCCCCCCCCCCACCCCCCCCCCCCCCCACCCCCCCCCCCCCCCACCCCCCCCCCCCCCCACCCCCCCCCCCCCCCACCCCCCCCCCCCCCCACCCCCCCCCCCCCCCACCCCCCCCCCCCCCCACCCCCCCCCCCCCCCACCCCCCCCCCCCCCCACCCCCCCCCCCCCCCACCCCCCCCCCCCCCCACCCCCCCCCCCCCCCACCCCCCCCCCCCCCCACCCCCCCCCCCCCCCACCCCCCCCCCCCCCCACCCCCCCCCCCCCCCACCCCCCCCCCCCCCCACCCCCCCCCCCCCCCACCCCCCCCCCCCCCCACCCCCCCCCCCCCCCACCCCCCCCCCCCCCCACCCCCCCCCCCCCCCACCCCCCCCCCCCCCCACCCCCCCCCCCCCCCACCCCCCCCCCCCCCCACCCCCCCCCCCCCCCACCCCCCCCCCCCCCCACCCCCCCCCCCCCCCACCCCCCCCCCCCCCCACCCCCCCCCCCCCCCACCCCCCCCCCCCCCCACCCCCCCCCCCCCCCACCCCCCCCCCCCCCCACCCCCCCCCCCCCCCACCCCCCCCCCCCCCCACCCCCCCCCCCCCCCACCCCCCCCCCCCCCCACCCCCCCCCCCCCCCACCCCCCCCCCCCCCCACCCCCCCCCCCCCCCACCCCCCCCCCCCCCCACCCCCCCCCCCCCCCACCCCCCCCCCCCCCCACCCCCCCCCCCCCCCACCCCCCCCCCCCCCCACCCCCCCCCCCCCCCACCCCCCCCCCCCCCCACCCCCCCCCCCCCCCACCCCCCCCCCCCCCCACCCCCCCCCCCCCCCACCCCCCCCCCCCCCCACCCCCCCCCCCCCCCACCCCCCCCCCCCCCCACCCCCCCCCCCCCCCACCCCCCCCCCCCCCCACCCCCCCCCCCCCCCACCCCCCCCCCCCCCCACCCCCCCCCCCCCCCACCCCCCCCCCCCCCCACCCCCCCCCCCCCCCACCCCCCCCCCCCCCCACCCCCCCCCCCCCCCACCCCCCCCCCCCCCCACCCCCCCCCCCCCCCACCCCCCCCCCCCCCCACCCCCCCCCCCCCCCACCCCCCCCCCCCCCCACCCCCCCCCCCCCCCACCCCCCCCCCCCCCCACCCCCCCCCCCCCCCACCCCCCCCCCCCCCCACCCCCCCCCCCCCCCACCCCCCCCCCCCCCCACCCCCCCCCCCCCCCACCCCCCCCCCCCCCCACCCCCCCCCCCCCCCACCCCCCCCCCCCCCCACCCCCCCCCCCCCCCACCCCCCCCCCCCCCCACCCCCCCCCCCCCCCACCCCCCCCCCCCCCCACCCCCCCCCCCCCCCACCCCCCCCCCCCCCCACCCCCCCCCCCCCCCACCCCCCCCCCCCCCCACCCCCCCCCCCCCCCACCCCCCCCCCCCCCCACCCCCCCCCCCCCCCACCCCCCCCCCCCCCCACCCCCCCCCCCCCCCACCCCCCCCCCCCCCCACCCCCCCCCCCCCCCACCCCCCCCCCCCCCCACCCCCCCCCCCCCCCACCCCCCCCCCCCCCCACCCCCCCCCCCCCCCACCCCCCCCCCCCCCCACCCCCCCCCCCCCCCACCCCCCCCCCCCCCCACCCCCCCCCCCCCCCACCCCCCCCCCCCCCCACCCCCCCCCCCCCCCACCCCCCCCCCCCCCCACCCCCCCCCCCCCCCACCCCCCCCCCCCCCCACCCCCCCCCCCCCCCACCCCCCCCCCCCCCCACCCCCCCCCCCCCCCACCCCCCCCCCCCCCCACCCCCCCCCCCCCCCACCCCCCCCCCCCCCCACCCCCCCCCCCCCCCACCCCCCCCCCCCCCCACCCCCCCCCCCCCCCACCCCCCCCCCCCCCCACCCCCCCCCCCCCCCACCCCCCCCCCCCCCCACCCCCCCCCCCCCCCACCCCCCCCCCCCCCCACCCCCCCCCCCCCCCACCCCCCCCCCCCCCCACCCCCCCCCCCCCCCACCCCCCCCCCCCCCCACCCCCCCCCCCCCCCACCCCCCCCCCCCCCCACCCCCCCCCCCCCCCACCCCCCCCCCCCCCCACCCCCCCCCCCCCCCACCCCCCCCCCCCCCCACCCCCCCCCCCCCCCACCCCCCCCCCCCCCCACCCCCCCCCCCCCCCACCCCCCCCCCCCCCCACCCCCCCCCCCCCCCACCCCCCCCCCCCCCCACCCCCCCCCCCCCCCACCCCCCCCCCCCCCCACCCCCCCCCCCCCCCACCCCCCCCCCCCCCCACCCCCCCCCCCCCCCACCCCCCCCCCCCCCCACCCCCCCCCCCCCCCACCCCCCCCCCCCCCCACCCCCCCCCCCCCCCACCCCCCCCCCCCCCCACCCCCCCCCCCCCCCACCCCCCCCCCCCCCCACCCCCCCCCCCCCCCACCCCCCCCCCCCCCCACCCCCCCCCCCCCCCACCCCCCCCCCCCCCCACCCCCCCCCCCCCCCACCCCCCCCCCCCCCCACCCCCCCCCCCCCCCACCCCCCCCCCCCCCCACCCCCCCCCCCCCCCACCCCCCCCCCCCCCCACCCCCCCCCCCCCCCACCCCCCCCCCCCCCCACCCCCCCCCCCCCCCACCCCCCCCCCCCCCCACCCCCCCCCCCCCCCACCCCCCCCCCCCCCCACCCCCCCCCCCCCCCACCCCCCCCCCCCCCCACCCCCCCCCCCCCCCACCCCCCCCCCCCCCCACCCCCCCCCCCCCCCACCCCCCCCCCCCCCCACCCCCCCCCCCCCCCACCCCCCCCCCCCCCCACCCCCCCCCCCCCCCACCCCCCCCCCCCCCCACCCCCCCCCCCCCCCACCCCCCCCCCCCCCCACCCCCCCCCCCCCCCACCCCCCCCCCCCCCCACCCCCCCCCCCCCCCACCCCCCCCCCCCCCCACCCCCCCCCCCCCCCACCCCCCCCCCCCCCCACCCCCCCCCCCCCCCACCCCCCCCCCCCCCCACCCCCCCCCCCCCCCACCCCCCCCCCCCCCCACCCCCCCCCCCCCCCACCCCCCCCCCCCCCCACCCCCCCCCCCCCCCACCCCCCCCCCCCCCCACCCCCCCCCCCCCCCACCCCCCCCCCCCCCCACCCCCCCCCCCCCCCACCCCCCCCCCCCCCCACCCCCCCCCCCCCCCACCCCCCCCCCCCCCCACCCCCCCCCCCCCCCACCCCCCCCCCCCCCCACCCCCCCCCCCCCCCACCCCCCCCCCCCCCCACCCCCCCCCCCCCCCACCCCCCCCCCCCCCCACCCCCCCCCCCCCCCACCCCCCCCCCCCCCCACCCCCCCCCCCCCCCACCCCCCCCCCCCCCCACCCCCCCCCCCCCCCACCCCCCCCCCCCCCCACCCCCCCCCCCCCCCACCCCCCCCCCCCCCCACCCCCCCCCCCCCCCACCCCCCCCCCCCCCCACCCCCCCCCCCCCCCACCCCCCCCCCCCCCCACCCCCCCCCCCCCCCACCCCCCCCCCCCCCCACCCCCCCCCCCCCCCACCCCCCCCCCCCCCCACCCCCCCCCCCCCCCACCCCCCCCCCCCCCCACCCCCCCCCCCCCCCACCCCCCCCCCCCCCCACCCCCCCCCCCCCCCACCCCCCCCCCCCCCCACCCCCCCCCCCCCCCACCCCCCCCCCCCCCCACCCCCCCCCCCCCCCACCCCCCCCCCCCCCCACCCCCCCCCCCCCCCACCCCCCCCCCCCCCCACCCCCCCCCCCCCCCACCCCCCCCCCCCCCCACCCCCCCCCCCCCCCACCCCCCCCCCCCCCCACCCCCCCCCCCCCCCACCCCCCCCCCCCCCCACCCCCCCCCCCCCCCACCCCCCCCCCCCCCCACCCCCCCCCCCCCCCACCCCCCCCCCCCCCCACCCCCCCCCCCCCCCACCCCCCCCCCCCCCCACCCCCCCCCCCCCCCACCCCCCCCCCCCCCCACCCCCCCCCCCCCCCACCCCCCCCCCCCCCCACCCCCCCCCCCCCCCACCCCCCCCCCCCCCCACCCCCCCCCCCCCCCACCCCCCCCCCCCCCCACCCCCCCCCCCCCCCACCCCCCCCCCCCCCCACCCCCCCCCCCCCCCACCCCCCCCCCCCCCCACCCCCCCCCCCCCCCACCCCCCCCCCCCCCCACCCCCCCCCCCCCCCACCCCCCCCCCCCCCCACCCCCCCCCCCCCCCACCCCCCCCCCCCCCCACCCCCCCCCCCCCCCACCCCCCCCCCCCCCCACCCCCCCCCCCCCCCACCCCCCCCCCCCCCCACCCCCCCCCCCCCCCACCCCCCCCCCCCCCCACCCCCCCCCCCCCCCACCCCCCCCCCCCCCCACCCCCCCCCCCCCCCACCCCCCCCCCCCCCCACCCCCCCCCCCCCCCACCCCCCCCCCCCCCCACCCCCCCCCCCCCCCACCCCCCCCCCCCCCCACCCCCCCCCCCCCCCACCCCCCCCCCCCCCCACCCCCCCCCCCCCCCACCCCCCCCCCCCCCCACCCCCCCCCCCCCCCACCCCCCCCCCCCCCCACCCCCCCCCCCCCCCACCCCCCCCCCCCCCCACCCCCCCCCCCCCCCACCCCCCCCCCCCCCCACCCCCCCCCCCCCCCACCCCCCCCCCCCCCCACCCCCCCCCCCCCCCACCCCCCCCCCCCCCCACCCCCCCCCCCCCCCACCCCCCCCCCCCCCCACCCCCCCCCCCCCCCACCCCCCCCCCCCCCCACCCCCCCCCCCCCCCACCCCCCCCCCCCCCCACCCCCCCCCCCCCCCACCCCCCCCCCCCCCCACCCCCCCCCCCCCCCACCCCCCCCCCCCCCCACCCCCCCCCCCCCCCACCCCCCCCCCCCCCCACCCCCCCCCCCCCCCACCCCCCCCCCCCCCCACCCCCCCCCCCCCCCACCCCCCCCCCCCCCCACCCCCCCCCCCCCCCACCCCCCCCCCCCCCCACCCCCCCCCCCCCCCACCCCCCCCCCCCCCCACCCCCCCCCCCCCCCACCCCCCCCCCCCCCCACCCCCCCCCCCCCCCACCCCCCCCCCCCCCCACCCCCCCCCCCCCCCACCCCCCCCCCCCCCCACCCCCCCCCCCCCCCACCCCCCCCCCCCCCCACCCCCCCCCCCCCCCACCCCCCCCCCCCCCCACCCCCCCCCCCCCCCACCCCCCCCCCCCCCCACCCCCCCCCCCCCCCACCCCCCCCCCCCCCCACCCCCCCCCCCCCCCACCCCCCCCCCCCCCCACCCCCCCCCCCCCCCACCCCCCCCCCCCCCCACCCCCCCCCCCCCCCACCCCCCCCCCCCCCCACCCCCCCCCCCCCCCACCCCCCCCCCCCCCCACCCCCCCCCCCCCCCACCCCCCCCCCCCCCCACCCCCCCCCCCCCCCACCCCCCCCCCCCCCCACCCCCCCCCCCCCCCACCCCCCCCCCCCCCCACCCCCCCCCCCCCCCACCCCCCCCCCCCCCCACCCCCCCCCCCCCCCACCCCCCCCCCCCCCCACCCCCCCCCCCCCCCACCCCCCCCCCCCCCCACCCCCCCCCCCCCCCACCCCCCCCCCCCCCCACCCCCCCCCCCCCCCACCCCCCCCCCCCCCCACCCCCCCCCCCCCCCACCCCCCCCCCCCCCCACCCCCCCCCCCCCCCACCCCCCCCCCCCCCCACCCCCCCCCCCCCCCACCCCCCCCCCCCCCCACCCCCCCCCCCCCCCACCCCCCCCCCCCCCCACCCCCCCCCCCCCCCACCCCCCCCCCCCCCCACCCCCCCCCCCCCCCACCCCCCCCCCCCCCCACCCCCCCCCCCCCCCACCCCCCCCCCCCCCCACCCCCCCCCCCCCCCACCCCCCCCCCCCCCCACCCCCCCCCCCCCCCACCCCCCCCCCCCCCCACCCCCCCCCCCCCCCACCCCCCCCCCCCCCCACCCCCCCCCCCCCCCACCCCCCCCCCCCCCCACCCCCCCCCCCCCCCACCCCCCCCCCCCCCCACCCCCCCCCCCCCCCACCCCCCCCCCCCCCCACCCCCCCCCCCCCCCACCCCCCCCCCCCCCCACCCCCCCCCCCCCCCACCCCCCCCCCCCCCCACCCCCCCCCCCCCCCACCCCCCCCCCCCCCCACCCCCCCCCCCCCCCACCCCCCCCCCCCCCCACCCCCCCCCCCCCCCACCCCCCCCCCCCCCCACCCCCCCCCCCCCCCACCCCCCCCCCCCCCCACCCCCCCCCCCCCCCACCCCCCCCCCCCCCCACCCCCCCCCCCCCCCACCCCCCCCCCCCCCCACCCCCCCCCCCCCCCACCCCCCCCCCCCCCCACCCCCCCCCCCCCCCACCCCCCCCCCCCCCCACCCCCCCCCCCCCCCACCCCCCCCCCCCCCCACCCCCCCCCCCCCCCACCCCCCCCCCCCCCCACCCCCCCCCCCCCCCACCCCCCCCCCCCCCCACCCCCCCCCCCCCCCACCCCCCCCCCCCCCCACCCCCCCCCCCCCCCACCCCCCCCCCCCCCCACCCCCCCCCCCCCCCACCCCCCCCCCCCCCCACCCCCCCCCCCCCCCACCCCCCCCCCCCCCCACCCCCCCCCCCCCCCACCCCCCCCCCCCCCCACCCCCCCCCCCCCCCACCCCCCCCCCCCCCCACCCCCCCCCCCCCCCACCCCCCCCCCCCCCCACCCCCCCCCCCCCCCACCCCCCCCCCCCCCCACCCCCCCCCCCCCCCACCCCCCCCCCCCCCCACCCCCCCCCCCCCCCACCCCCCCCCCCCCCCACCCCCCCCCCCCCCCACCCCCCCCCCCCCCCACCCCCCCCCCCCCCCACCCCCCCCCCCCCCCACCCCCCCCCCCCCCCACCCCCCCCCCCCCCCACCCCCCCCCCCCCCCACCCCCCCCCCCCCCCACCCCCCCCCCCCCCCACCCCCCCCCCCCCCCACCCCCCCCCCCCCCCACCCCCCCCCCCCCCCACCCCCCCCCCCCCCCACCCCCCCCCCCCCCCACCCCCCCCCCCCCCCACCCCCCCCCCCCCCCACCCCCCCCCCCCCCCACCCCCCCCCCCCCCCACCCCCCCCCCCCCCCACCCCCCCCCCCCCCCACCCCCCCCCCCCCCCACCCCCCCCCCCCCCCACCCCCCCCCCCCCCCACCCCCCCCCCCCCCCACCCCCCCCCCCCCCCACCCCCCCCCCCCCCCACCCCCCCCCCCCCCCACCCCCCCCCCCCCCCACCCCCCCCCCCCCCCACCCCCCCCCCCCCCCACCCCCCCCCCCCCCCACCCCCCCCCCCCCCCACCCCCCCCCCCCCCCACCCCCCCCCCCCCCCACCCCCCCCCCCCCCCACCCCCCCCCCCCCCCACCCCCCCCCCCCCCCACCCCCCCCCCCCCCCACCCCCCCCCCCCCCCACCCCCCCCCCCCCCCACCCCCCCCCCCCCCCACCCCCCCCCCCCCCCACCCCCCCCCCCCCCCACCCCCCCCCCCCCCCACCCCCCCCCCCCCCCACCCCCCCCCCCCCCCACCCCCCCCCCCCCCCACCCCCCCCCCCCCCCACCCCCCCCCCCCCCCACCCCCCCCCCCCCCCACCCCCCCCCCCCCCCACCCCCCCCCCCCCCCACCCCCCCCCCCCCCCACCCCCCCCCCCCCCCACCCCCCCCCCCCCCCACCCCCCCCCCCCCCCACCCCCCCCCCCCCCCACCCCCCCCCCCCCCCACCCCCCCCCCCCCCCACCCCCCCCCCCCCCCACCCCCCCCCCCCCCCACCCCCCCCCCCCCCCACCCCCCCCCCCCCCCACCCCCCCCCCCCCCCACCCCCCCCCCCCCCCACCCCCCCCCCCCCCCACCCCCCCCCCCCCCCACCCCCCCCCCCCCCCACCCCCCCCCCCCCCCACCCCCCCCCCCCCCCACCCCCCCCCCCCCCCACCCCCCCCCCCCCCCACCCCCCCCCCCCCCCACCCCCCCCCCCCCCCACCCCCCCCCCCCCCCACCCCCCCCCCCCCCCACCCCCCCCCCCCCCCACCCCCCCCCCCCCCCACCCCCCCCCCCCCCCACCCCCCCCCCCCCCCACCCCCCCCCCCCCCCACCCCCCCCCCCCCCCACCCCCCCCCCCCCCCACCCCCCCCCCCCCCCACCCCCCCCCCCCCCCACCCCCCCCCCCCCCCACCCCCCCCCCCCCCCACCCCCCCCCCCCCCCACCCCCCCCCCCCCCCACCCCCCCCCCCCCCCACCCCCCCCCCCCCCCACCCCCCCCCCCCCCCACCCCCCCCCCCCCCCACCCCCCCCCCCCCCCACCCCCCCCCCCCCCCACCCCCCCCCCCCCCCACCCCCCCCCCCCCCCACCCCCCCCCCCCCCCACCCCCCCCCCCCCCCACCCCCCCCCCCCCCCACCCCCCCCCCCCCCCACCCCCCCCCCCCCCCACCCCCCCCCCCCCCCACCCCCCCCCCCCCCCACCCCCCCCCCCCCCCACCCCCCCCCCCCCCCACCCCCCCCCCCCCCCACCCCCCCCCCCCCCCACCCCCCCCCCCCCCCACCCCCCCCCCCCCCCACCCCCCCCCCCCCCCACCCCCCCCCCCCCCCACCCCCCCCCCCCCCCACCCCCCCCCCCCCCCACCCCCCCCCCCCCCCACCCCCCCCCCCCCCCACCCCCCCCCCCCCCCACCCCCCCCCCCCCCCACCCCCCCCCCCCCCCACCCCCCCCCCCCCCCACCCCCCCCCCCCCCCACCCCCCCCCCCCCCCACCCCCCCCCCCCCCCACCCCCCCCCCCCCCCACCCCCCCCCCCCCCCACCCCCCCCCCCCCCCACCCCCCCCCCCCCCCACCCCCCCCCCCCCCCACCCCCCCCCCCCCCCACCCCCCCCCCCCCCCACCCCCCCCCCCCCCCACCCCCCCCCCCCCCCACCCCCCCCCCCCCCCACCCCCCCCCCCCCCCACCCCCCCCCCCCCCCACCCCCCCCCCCCCCCACCCCCCCCCCCCCCCACCCCCCCCCCCCCCCACCCCCCCCCCCCCCCACCCCCCCCCCCCCCCACCCCCCCCCCCCCCCACCCCCCCCCCCCCCCACCCCCCCCCCCCCCCACCCCCCCCCCCCCCCACCCCCCCCCCCCCCCACCCCCCCCCCCCCCCACCCCCCCCCCCCCCCACCCCCCCCCCCCCCCACCCCCCCCCCCCCCCACCCCCCCCCCCCCCCACCCCCCCCCCCCCCCACCCCCCCCCCCCCCCACCCCCCCCCCCCCCCACCCCCCCCCCCCCCCACCCCCCCCCCCCCCCACCCCCCCCCCCCCCCACCCCCCCCCCCCCCCACCCCCCCCCCCCCCCACCCCCCCCCCCCCCCACCCCCCCCCCCCCCCACCCCCCCCCCCCCCCACCCCCCCCCCCCCCCACCCCCCCCCCCCCCCACCCCCCCCCCCCCCCACCCCCCCCCCCCCCCACCCCCCCCCCCCCCCACCCCCCCCCCCCCCCACCCCCCCCCCCCCCCACCCCCCCCCCCCCCCACCCCCCCCCCCCCCCACCCCCCCCCCCCCCCACCCCCCCCCCCCCCCACCCCCCCCCCCCCCCACCCCCCCCCCCCCCCACCCCCCCCCCCCCCCACCCCCCCCCCCCCCCACCCCCCCCCCCCCCCACCCCCCCCCCCCCCCACCCCCCCCCCCCCCCACCCCCCCCCCCCCCCACCCCCCCCCCCCCCCACCCCCCCCCCCCCCCACCCCCCCCCCCCCCCACCCCCCCCCCCCCCCACCCCCCCCCCCCCCCACCCCCCCCCCCCCCCACCCCCCCCCCCCCCCACCCCCCCCCCCCCCCACCCCCCCCCCCCCCCACCCCCCCCCCCCCCCACCCCCCCCCCCCCCCACCCCCCCCCCCCCCCACCCCCCCCCCCCCCCACCCCCCCCCCCCCCCACCCCCCCCCCCCCCCACCCCCCCCCCCCCCCACCCCCCCCCCCCCCCACCCCCCCCCCCCCCCACCCCCCCCCCCCCCCACCCCCCCCCCCCCCCACCCCCCCCCCCCCCCACCCCCCCCCCCCCCCACCCCCCCCCCCCCCCACCCCCCCCCCCCCCCACCCCCCCCCCCCCCCACCCCCCCCCCCCCCCACCCCCCCCCCCCCCCACCCCCCCCCCCCCCCACCCCCCCCCCCCCCCACCCCCCCCCCCCCCCACCCCCCCCCCCCCCCACCCCCCCCCCCCCCCACCCCCCCCCCCCCCCACCCCCCCCCCCCCCCACCCCCCCCCCCCCCCACCCCCCCCCCCCCCCACCCCCCCCCCCCCCCACCCCCCCCCCCCCCCACCCCCCCCCCCCCCCACCCCCCCCCCCCCCCACCCCCCCCCCCCCCCACCCCCCCCCCCCCCCACCCCCCCCCCCCCCCACCCCCCCCCCCCCCCACCCCCCCCCCCCCCCACCCCCCCCCCCCCCCACCCCCCCCCCCCCCCACCCCCCCCCCCCCCCACCCCCCCCCCCCCCCACCCCCCCCCCCCCCCACCCCCCCCCCCCCCCACCCCCCCCCCCCCCCACCCCCCCCCCCCCCCACCCCCCCCCCCCCCCACCCCCCCCCCCCCCCACCCCCCCCCCCCCCCACCCCCCCCCCCCCCCACCCCCCCCCCCCCCCACCCCCCCCCCCCCCCACCCCCCCCCCCCCCCACCCCCCCCCCCCCCCACCCCCCCCCCCCCCCACCCCCCCCCCCCCCCACCCCCCCCCCCCCCCACCCCCCCCCCCCCCCACCCCCCCCCCCCCCCACCCCCCCCCCCCCCCACCCCCCCCCCCCCCCACCCCCCCCCCCCCCCACCCCCCCCCCCCCCCACCCCCCCCCCCCCCCACCCCCCCCCCCCCCCACCCCCCCCCCCCCCCACCCCCCCCCCCCCCCACCCCCCCCCCCCCCCACCCCCCCCCCCCCCCACCCCCCCCCCCCCCCACCCCCCCCCCCCCCCACCCCCCCCCCCCCCCACCCCCCCCCCCCCCCACCCCCCCCCCCCCCCACCCCCCCCCCCCCCCACCCCCCCCCCCCCCCACCCCCCCCCCCCCCCACCCCCCCCCCCCCCCACCCCCCCCCCCCCCCACCCCCCCCCCCCCCCACCCCCCCCCCCCCCCACCCCCCCCCCCCCCCACCCCCCCCCCCCCCCACCCCCCCCCCCCCCCACCCCCCCCCCCCCCCACCCCCCCCCCCCCCCACCCCCCCCCCCCCCCACCCCCCCCCCCCCCCACCCCCCCCCCCCCCCACCCCCCCCCCCCCCCACCCCCCCCCCCCCCCACCCCCCCCCCCCCCCACCCCCCCCCCCCCCCACCCCCCCCCCCCCCCACCCCCCCCCCCCCCCACCCCCCCCCCCCCCCACCCCCCCCCCCCCCCACCCCCCCCCCCCCCCACCCCCCCCCCCCCCCACCCCCCCCCCCCCCCACCCCCCCCCCCCCCCACCCCCCCCCCCCCCCACCCCCCCCCCCCCCCACCCCCCCCCCCCCCCACCCCCCCCCCCCCCCACCCCCCCCCCCCCCCACCCCCCCCCCCCCCCACCCCCCCCCCCCCCCACCCCCCCCCCCCCCCACCCCCCCCCCCCCCCACCCCCCCCCCCCCCCACCCCCCCCCCCCCCCACCCCCCCCCCCCCCCACCCCCCCCCCCCCCCACCCCCCCCCCCCCCCACCCCCCCCCCCCCCCACCCCCCCCCCCCCCCACCCCCCCCCCCCCCCACCCCCCCCCCCCCCCACCCCCCCCCCCCCCCACCCCCCCCCCCCCCCACCCCCCCCCCCCCCCACCCCCCCCCCCCCCCACCCCCCCCCCCCCCCACCCCCCCCCCCCCCCACCCCCCCCCCCCCCCACCCCCCCCCCCCCCCACCCCCCCCCCCCCCCACCCCCCCCCCCCCCCACCCCCCCCCCCCCCCACCCCCCCCCCCCCCCACCCCCCCCCCCCCCCACCCCCCCCCCCCCCCACCCCCCCCCCCCCCCACCCCCCCCCCCCCCCACCCCCCCCCCCCCCCACCCCCCCCCCCCCCCACCCCCCCCCCCCCCCACCCCCCCCCCCCCCCACCCCCCCCCCCCCCCACCCCCCCCCCCCCCCACCCCCCCCCCCCCCCACCCCCCCCCCCCCCCACCCCCCCCCCCCCCCACCCCCCCCCCCCCCCACCCCCCCCCCCCCCCACCCCCCCCCCCCCCCACCCCCCCCCCCCCCCACCCCCCCCCCCCCCCACCCCCCCCCCCCCCCACCCCCCCCCCCCCCCACCCCCCCCCCCCCCCACCCCCCCCCCCCCCCACCCCCCCCCCCCCCCACCCCCCCCCCCCCCCACCCCCCCCCCCCCCCACCCCCCCCCCCCCCCACCCCCCCCCCCCCCCACCCCCCCCCCCCCCCACCCCCCCCCCCCCCCACCCCCCCCCCCCCCCACCCCCCCCCCCCCCCACCCCCCCCCCCCCCCACCCCCCCCCCCCCCCACCCCCCCCCCCCCCCACCCCCCCCCCCCCCCACCCCCCCCCCCCCCCACCCCCCCCCCCCCCCACCCCCCCCCCCCCCCACCCCCCCCCCCCCCCACCCCCCCCCCCCCCCACCCCCCCCCCCCCCCACCCCCCCCCCCCCCCACCCCCCCCCCCCCCCACCCCCCCCCCCCCCCACCCCCCCCCCCCCCCACCCCCCCCCCCCCCCACCCCCCCCCCCCCCCACCCCCCCCCCCCCCCACCCCCCCCCCCCCCCACCCCCCCCCCCCCCCACCCCCCCCCCCCCCCACCCCCCCCCCCCCCCACCCCCCCCCCCCCCCACCCCCCCCCCCCCCCACCCCCCCCCCCCCCCACCCCCCCCCCCCCCCACCCCCCCCCCCCCCCACCCCCCCCCCCCCCCACCCCCCCCCCCCCCCACCCCCCCCCCCCCCCACCCCCCCCCCCCCCCACCCCCCCCCCCCCCCACCCCCCCCCCCCCCCACCCCCCCCCCCCCCCACCCCCCCCCCCCCCCACCCCCCCCCCCCCCCACCCCCCCCCCCCCCCACCCCCCCCCCCCCCCACCCCCCCCCCCCCCCACCCCCCCCCCCCCCCACCCCCCCCCCCCCCCACCCCCCCCCCCCCCCACCCCCCCCCCCCCCCACCCCCCCCCCCCCCCACCCCCCCCCCCCCCCACCCCCCCCCCCCCCCACCCCCCCCCCCCCCCACCCCCCCCCCCCCCCACCCCCCCCCCCCCCCACCCCCCCCCCCCCCCACCCCCCCCCCCCCCCACCCCCCCCCCCCCCCACCCCCCCCCCCCCCCACCCCCCCCCCCCCCCACCCCCCCCCCCCCCCACCCCCCCCCCCCCCCACCCCCCCCCCCCCCCACCCCCCCCCCCCCCCACCCCCCCCCCCCCCCACCCCCCCCCCCCCCCACCCCCCCCCCCCCCCACCCCCCCCCCCCCCCACCCCCCCCCCCCCCCACCCCCCCCCCCCCCCACCCCCCCCCCCCCCCACCCCCCCCCCCCCCCACCCCCCCCCCCCCCCACCCCCCCCCCCCCCCACCCCCCCCCCCCCCCACCCCCCCCCCCCCCCACCCCCCCCCCCCCCCACCCCCCCCCCCCCCCACCCCCCCCCCCCCCCACCCCCCCCCCCCCCCACCCCCCCCCCCCCCCACCCCCCCCCCCCCCCACCCCCCCCCCCCCCCACCCCCCCCCCCCCCCACCCCCCCCCCCCCCCACCCCCCCCCCCCCCCACCCCCCCCCCCCCCCACCCCCCCCCCCCCCCACCCCCCCCCCCCCCCACCCCCCCCCCCCCCCACCCCCCCCCCCCCCCACCCCCCCCCCCCCCCACCCCCCCCCCCCCCCACCCCCCCCCCCCCCCACCCCCCCCCCCCCCCACCCCCCCCCCCCCCCACCCCCCCCCCCCCCCACCCCCCCCCCCCCCCACCCCCCCCCCCCCCCACCCCCCCCCCCCCCCACCCCCCCCCCCCCCCACCCCCCCCCCCCCCCACCCCCCCCCCCCCCCACCCCCCCCCCCCCCCACCCCCCCCCCCCCCCACCCCCCCCCCCCCCCACCCCCCCCCCCCCCCACCCCCCCCCCCCCCCACCCCCCCCCCCCCCCACCCCCCCCCCCCCCCACCCCCCCCCCCCCCCACCCCCCCCCCCCCCCACCCCCCCCCCCCCCCACCCCCCCCCCCCCCCACCCCCCCCCCCCCCCACCCCCCCCCCCCCCCACCCCCCCCCCCCCCCACCCCCCCCCCCCCCCACCCCCCCCCCCCCCCACCCCCCCCCCCCCCCACCCCCCCCCCCCCCCACCCCCCCCCCCCCCCACCCCCCCCCCCCCCCACCCCCCCCCCCCCCCACCCCCCCCCCCCCCCACCCCCCCCCCCCCCCACCCCCCCCCCCCCCCACCCCCCCCCCCCCCCACCCCCCCCCCCCCCCACCCCCCCCCCCCCCCACCCCCCCCCCCCCCCACCCCCCCCCCCCCCCACCCCCCCCCCCCCCCACCCCCCCCCCCCCCCACCCCCCCCCCCCCCCACCCCCCCCCCCCCCCACCCCCCCCCCCCCCCACCCCCCCCCCCCCCCACCCCCCCCCCCCCCCACCCCCCCCCCCCCCCACCCCCCCCCCCCCCCACCCCCCCCCCCCCCCACCCCCCCCCCCCCCCACCCCCCCCCCCCCCCACCCCCCCCCCCCCCCACCCCCCCCCCCCCCCACCCCCCCCCCCCCCCACCCCCCCCCCCCCCCACCCCCCCCCCCCCCCACCCCCCCCCCCCCCCACCCCCCCCCCCCCCCACCCCCCCCCCCCCCCACCCCCCCCCCCCCCCACCCCCCCCCCCCCCCACCCCCCCCCCCCCCCACCCCCCCCCCCCCCCACCCCCCCCCCCCCCCACCCCCCCCCCCCCCCACCCCCCCCCCCCCCCACCCCCCCCCCCCCCCACCCCCCCCCCCCCCCACCCCCCCCCCCCCCCACCCCCCCCCCCCCCCACCCCCCCCCCCCCCCACCCCCCCCCCCCCCCACCCCCCCCCCCCCCCACCCCCCCCCCCCCCCACCCCCCCCCCCCCCCACCCCCCCCCCCCCCCACCCCCCCCCCCCCCCACCCCCCCCCCCCCCCACCCCCCCCCCCCCCCACCCCCCCCCCCCCCCACCCCCCCCCCCCCCCACCCCCCCCCCCCCCCACCCCCCCCCCCCCCCACCCCCCCCCCCCCCCACCCCCCCCCCCCCCCACCCCCCCCCCCCCCCACCCCCCCCCCCCCCCACCCCCCCCCCCCCCCACCCCCCCCCCCCCCCACCCCCCCCCCCCCCCACCCCCCCCCCCCCCCACCCCCCCCCCCCCCCACCCCCCCCCCCCCCCACCCCCCCCCCCCCCCACCCCCCCCCCCCCCCACCCCCCCCCCCCCCCACCCCCCCCCCCCCCCACCCCCCCCCCCCCCCACCCCCCCCCCCCCCCACCCCCCCCCCCCCCCACCCCCCCCCCCCCCCACCCCCCCCCCCCCCCACCCCCCCCCCCCCCCACCCCCCCCCCCCCCCACCCCCCCCCCCCCCCACCCCCCCCCCCCCCCACCCCCCCCCCCCCCCACCCCCCCCCCCCCCCACCCCCCCCCCCCCCCACCCCCCCCCCCCCCCACCCCCCCCCCCCCCCACCCCCCCCCCCCCCCACCCCCCCCCCCCCCCACCCCCCCCCCCCCCCACCCCCCCCCCCCCCCACCCCCCCCCCCCCCCACCCCCCCCCCCCCCCACCCCCCCCCCCCCCCACCCCCCCCCCCCCCCACCCCCCCCCCCCCCCACCCCCCCCCCCCCCCACCCCCCCCCCCCCCCACCCCCCCCCCCCCCCACCCCCCCCCCCCCCCACCCCCCCCCCCCCCCACCCCCCCCCCCCCCCACCCCCCCCCCCCCCCACCCCCCCCCCCCCCCACCCCCCCCCCCCCCCACCCCCCCCCCCCCCCACCCCCCCCCCCCCCCACCCCCCCCCCCCCCCACCCCCCCCCCCCCCCACCCCCCCCCCCCCCCACCCCCCCCCCCCCCCACCCCCCCCCCCCCCCACCCCCCCCCCCCCCCACCCCCCCCCCCCCCCACCCCCCCCCCCCCCCACCCCCCCCCCCCCCCACCCCCCCCCCCCCCCACCCCCCCCCCCCCCCACCCCCCCCCCCCCCCACCCCCCCCCCCCCCCACCCCCCCCCCCCCCCACCCCCCCCCCCCCCCACCCCCCCCCCCCCCCACCCCCCCCCCCCCCCACCCCCCCCCCCCCCCACCCCCCCCCCCCCCCACCCCCCCCCCCCCCCACCCCCCCCCCCCCCCACCCCCCCCCCCCCCCACCCCCCCCCCCCCCCACCCCCCCCCCCCCCCACCCCCCCCCCCCCCCACCCCCCCCCCCCCCCACCCCCCCCCCCCCCCACCCCCCCCCCCCCCCACCCCCCCCCCCCCCCACCCCCCCCCCCCCCCACCCCCCCCCCCCCCCACCCCCCCCCCCCCCCACCCCCCCCCCCCCCCACCCCCCCCCCCCCCCACCCCCCCCCCCCCCCACCCCCCCCCCCCCCCACCCCCCCCCCCCCCCACCCCCCCCCCCCCCCACCCCCCCCCCCCCCCACCCCCCCCCCCCCCCACCCCCCCCCCCCCCCACCCCCCCCCCCCCCCACCCCCCCCCCCCCCCACCCCCCCCCCCCCCCACCCCCCCCCCCCCCCACCCCCCCCCCCCCCCACCCCCCCCCCCCCCCACCCCCCCCCCCCCCCACCCCCCCCCCCCCCCACCCCCCCCCCCCCCCACCCCCCCCCCCCCCCACCCCCCCCCCCCCCCACCCCCCCCCCCCCCCACCCCCCCCCCCCCCCACCCCCCCCCCCCCCCACCCCCCCCCCCCCCCACCCCCCCCCCCCCCCACCCCCCCCCCCCCCCACCCCCCCCCCCCCCCACCCCCCCCCCCCCCCACCCCCCCCCCCCCCCACCCCCCCCCCCCCCCACCCCCCCCCCCCCCCACCCCCCCCCCCCCCCACCCCCCCCCCCCCCCACCCCCCCCCCCCCCCACCCCCCCCCCCCCCCACCCCCCCCCCCCCCCACCCCCCCCCCCCCCCACCCCCCCCCCCCCCCACCCCCCCCCCCCCCCACCCCCCCCCCCCCCCACCCCCCCCCCCCCCCACCCCCCCCCCCCCCCACCCCCCCCCCCCCCCACCCCCCCCCCCCCCCACCCCCCCCCCCCCCCACCCCCCCCCCCCCCCACCCCCCCCCCCCCCCACCCCCCCCCCCCCCCACCCCCCCCCCCCCCCACCCCCCCCCCCCCCCACCCCCCCCCCCCCCCACCCCCCCCCCCCCCCACCCCCCCCCCCCCCCACCCCCCCCCCCCCCCACCCCCCCCCCCCCCCACCCCCCCCCCCCCCCACCCCCCCCCCCCCCCACCCCCCCCCCCCCCCACCCCCCCCCCCCCCCACCCCCCCCCCCCCCCACCCCCCCCCCCCCCCACCCCCCCCCCCCCCCACCCCCCCCCCCCCCCACCCCCCCCCCCCCCCACCCCCCCCCCCCCCCACCCCCCCCCCCCCCCACCCCCCCCCCCCCCCACCCCCCCCCCCCCCCACCCCCCCCCCCCCCCACCCCCCCCCCCCCCCACCCCCCCCCCCCCCCACCCCCCCCCCCCCCCACCCCCCCCCCCCCCCACCCCCCCCCCCCCCCACCCCCCCCCCCCCCCACCCCCCCCCCCCCCCACCCCCCCCCCCCCCCACCCCCCCCCCCCCCCACCCCCCCCCCCCCCCACCCCCCCCCCCCCCCACCCCCCCCCCCCCCCACCCCCCCCCCCCCCCACCCCCCCCCCCCCCCACCCCCCCCCCCCCCCACCCCCCCCCCCCCCCACCCCCCCCCCCCCCCACCCCCCCCCCCCCCCACCCCCCCCCCCCCCCACCCCCCCCCCCCCCCACCCCCCCCCCCCCCCACCCCCCCCCCCCCCCACCCCCCCCCCCCCCCACCCCCCCCCCCCCCCACCCCCCCCCCCCCCCACCCCCCCCCCCCCCCACCCCCCCCCCCCCCCACCCCCCCCCCCCCCCACCCCCCCCCCCCCCCACCCCCCCCCCCCCCCACCCCCCCCCCCCCCCACCCCCCCCCCCCCCCACCCCCCCCCCCCCCCACCCCCCCCCCCCCCCACCCCCCCCCCCCCCCACCCCCCCCCCCCCCCACCCCCCCCCCCCCCCACCCCCCCCCCCCCCCACCCCCCCCCCCCCCCACCCCCCCCCCCCCCCACCCCCCCCCCCCCCCACCCCCCCCCCCCCCCACCCCCCCCCCCCCCCACCCCCCCCCCCCCCCACCCCCCCCCCCCCCCACCCCCCCCCCCCCCCACCCCCCCCCCCCCCCACCCCCCCCCCCCCCCACCCCCCCCCCCCCCCACCCCCCCCCCCCCCCACCCCCCCCCCCCCCCACCCCCCCCCCCCCCCACCCCCCCCCCCCCCCACCCCCCCCCCCCCCCACCCCCCCCCCCCCCCACCCCCCCCCCCCCCCACCCCCCCCCCCCCCCACCCCCCCCCCCCCCCACCCCCCCCCCCCCCCACCCCCCCCCCCCCCCACCCCCCCCCCCCCCCACCCCCCCCCCCCCCCACCCCCCCCCCCCCCCACCCCCCCCCCCCCCCACCCCCCCCCCCCCCCACCCCCCCCCCCCCCCACCCCCCCCCCCCCCCACCCCCCCCCCCCCCCACCCCCCCCCCCCCCCACCCCCCCCCCCCCCCACCCCCCCCCCCCCCCACCCCCCCCCCCCCCCACCCCCCCCCCCCCCCACCCCCCCCCCCCCCCACCCCCCCCCCCCCCCACCCCCCCCCCCCCCCACCCCCCCCCCCCCCCACCCCCCCCCCCCCCCACCCCCCCCCCCCCCCACCCCCCCCCCCCCCCACCCCCCCCCCCCCCCACCCCCCCCCCCCCCCACCCCCCCCCCCCCCCACCCCCCCCCCCCCCCACCCCCCCCCCCCCCCACCCCCCCCCCCCCCCACCCCCCCCCCCCCCCACCCCCCCCCCCCCCCACCCCCCCCCCCCCCCACCCCCCCCCCCCCCCACCCCCCCCCCCCCCCACCCCCCCCCCCCCCCACCCCCCCCCCCCCCCACCCCCCCCCCCCCCCACCCCCCCCCCCCCCCACCCCCCCCCCCCCCCACCCCCCCCCCCCCCCACCCCCCCCCCCCCCCACCCCCCCCCCCCCCCACCCCCCCCCCCCCCCACCCCCCCCCCCCCCCACCCCCCCCCCCCCCCACCCCCCCCCCCCCCCACCCCCCCCCCCCCCCACCCCCCCCCCCCCCCACCCCCCCCCCCCCCCACCCCCCCCCCCCCCCACCCCCCCCCCCCCCCACCCCCCCCCCCCCCCACCCCCCCCCCCCCCCACCCCCCCCCCCCCCCACCCCCCCCCCCCCCCACCCCCCCCCCCCCCCACCCCCCCCCCCCCCCACCCCCCCCCCCCCCCACCCCCCCCCCCCCCCACCCCCCCCCCCCCCCACCCCCCCCCCCCCCCACCCCCCCCCCCCCCCACCCCCCCCCCCCCCCACCCCCCCCCCCCCCCACCCCCCCCCCCCCCCACCCCCCCCCCCCCCCACCCCCCCCCCCCCCCACCCCCCCCCCCCCCCACCCCCCCCCCCCCCCACCCCCCCCCCCCCCCACCCCCCCCCCCCCCCACCCCCCCCCCCCCCCACCCCCCCCCCCCCCCACCCCCCCCCCCCCCCACCCCCCCCCCCCCCCACCCCCCCCCCCCCCCACCCCCCCCCCCCCCCACCCCCCCCCCCCCCCACCCCCCCCCCCCCCCACCCCCCCCCCCCCCCACCCCCCCCCCCCCCCACCCCCCCCCCCCCCCACCCCCCCCCCCCCCCACCCCCCCCCCCCCCCACCCCCCCCCCCCCCCACCCCCCCCCCCCCCCACCCCCCCCCCCCCCCACCCCCCCCCCCCCCCACCCCCCCCCCCCCCCACCCCCCCCCCCCCCCACCCCCCCCCCCCCCCACCCCCCCCCCCCCCCACCCCCCCCCCCCCCCACCCCCCCCCCCCCCCACCCCCCCCCCCCCCCACCCCCCCCCCCCCCCACCCCCCCCCCCCCCCACCCCCCCCCCCCCCCACCCCCCCCCCCCCCCACCCCCCCCCCCCCCCACCCCCCCCCCCCCCCACCCCCCCCCCCCCCCACCCCCCCCCCCCCCCACCCCCCCCCCCCCCCACCCCCCCCCCCCCCCACCCCCCCCCCCCCCCACCCCCCCCCCCCCCCACCCCCCCCCCCCCCCACCCCCCCCCCCCCCCACCCCCCCCCCCCCCCACCCCCCCCCCCCCCCACCCCCCCCCCCCCCCACCCCCCCCCCCCCCCACCCCCCCCCCCCCCCACCCCCCCCCCCCCCCACCCCCCCCCCCCCCCACCCCCCCCCCCCCCCACCCCCCCCCCCCCCCACCCCCCCCCCCCCCCACCCCCCCCCCCCCCCACCCCCCCCCCCCCCCACCCCCCCCCCCCCCCACCCCCCCCCCCCCCCACCCCCCCCCCCCCCCACCCCCCCCCCCCCCCACCCCCCCCCCCCCCCACCCCCCCCCCCCCCCACCCCCCCCCCCCCCCACCCCCCCCCCCCCCCACCCCCCCCCCCCCCCACCCCCCCCCCCCCCCACCCCCCCCCCCCCCCACCCCCCCCCCCCCCCACCCCCCCCCCCCCCCACCCCCCCCCCCCCCCACCCCCCCCCCCCCCCACCCCCCCCCCCCCCCACCCCCCCCCCCCCCCACCCCCCCCCCCCCCCACCCCCCCCCCCCCCCACCCCCCCCCCCCCCCACCCCCCCCCCCCCCCACCCCCCCCCCCCCCCACCCCCCCCCCCCCCCACCCCCCCCCCCCCCCACCCCCCCCCCCCCCCACCCCCCCCCCCCCCCACCCCCCCCCCCCCCCACCCCCCCCCCCCCCCACCCCCCCCCCCCCCCACCCCCCCCCCCCCCCACCCCCCCCCCCCCCCACCCCCCCCCCCCCCCACCCCCCCCCCCCCCCACCCCCCCCCCCCCCCACCCCCCCCCCCCCCCACCCCCCCCCCCCCCCACCCCCCCCCCCCCCCACCCCCCCCCCCCCCCACCCCCCCCCCCCCCCACCCCCCCCCCCCCCCACCCCCCCCCCCCCCCACCCCCCCCCCCCCCCACCCCCCCCCCCCCCCACCCCCCCCCCCCCCCACCCCCCCCCCCCCCCACCCCCCCCCCCCCCCACCCCCCCCCCCCCCCACCCCCCCCCCCCCCCACCCCCCCCCCCCCCCACCCCCCCCCCCCCCCACCCCCCCCCCCCCCCACCCCCCCCCCCCCCCACCCCCCCCCCCCCCCACCCCCCCCCCCCCCCACCCCCCCCCCCCCCCACCCCCCCCCCCCCCCACCCCCCCCCCCCCCCACCCCCCCCCCCCCCCACCCCCCCCCCCCCCCACCCCCCCCCCCCCCCACCCCCCCCCCCCCCCACCCCCCCCCCCCCCCACCCCCCCCCCCCCCCACCCCCCCCCCCCCCCACCCCCCCCCCCCCCCACCCCCCCCCCCCCCCACCCCCCCCCCCCCCCACCCCCCCCCCCCCCCACCCCCCCCCCCCCCCACCCCCCCCCCCCCCCACCCCCCCCCCCCCCCACCCCCCCCCCCCCCCACCCCCCCCCCCCCCCACCCCCCCCCCCCCCCACCCCCCCCCCCCCCCACCCCCCCCCCCCCCCACCCCCCCCCCCCCCCACCCCCCCCCCCCCCCACCCCCCCCCCCCCCCACCCCCCCCCCCCCCCACCCCCCCCCCCCCCCACCCCCCCCCCCCCCCACCCCCCCCCCCCCCCACCCCCCCCCCCCCCCACCCCCCCCCCCCCCCACCCCCCCCCCCCCCCACCCCCCCCCCCCCCCACCCCCCCCCCCCCCCACCCCCCCCCCCCCCCACCCCCCCCCCCCCCCACCCCCCCCCCCCCCCACCCCCCCCCCCCCCCACCCCCCCCCCCCCCCACCCCCCCCCCCCCCCACCCCCCCCCCCCCCCACCCCCCCCCCCCCCCACCCCCCCCCCCCCCCACCCCCCCCCCCCCCCACCCCCCCCCCCCCCCACCCCCCCCCCCCCCCACCCCCCCCCCCCCCCACCCCCCCCCCCCCCCACCCCCCCCCCCCCCCACCCCCCCCCCCCCCCACCCCCCCCCCCCCCCACCCCCCCCCCCCCCCACCCCCCCCCCCCCCCACCCCCCCCCCCCCCCACCCCCCCCCCCCCCCACCCCCCCCCCCCCCCACCCCCCCCCCCCCCCACCCCCCCCCCCCCCCACCCCCCCCCCCCCCCACCCCCCCCCCCCCCCACCCCCCCCCCCCCCCACCCCCCCCCCCCCCCACCCCCCCCCCCCCCCACCCCCCCCCCCCCCCACCCCCCCCCCCCCCCACCCCCCCCCCCCCCCACCCCCCCCCCCCCCCACCCCCCCCCCCCCCCACCCCCCCCCCCCCCCACCCCCCCCCCCCCCCACCCCCCCCCCCCCCCACCCCCCCCCCCCCCCACCCCCCCCCCCCCCCACCCCCCCCCCCCCCCACCCCCCCCCCCCCCCACCCCCCCCCCCCCCCACCCCCCCCCCCCCCCACCCCCCCCCCCCCCCACCCCCCCCCCCCCCCACCCCCCCCCCCCCCCACCCCCCCCCCCCCCCACCCCCCCCCCCCCCCACCCCCCCCCCCCCCCACCCCCCCCCCCCCCCACCCCCCCCCCCCCCCACCCCCCCCCCCCCCCACCCCCCCCCCCCCCCACCCCCCCCCCCCCCCACCCCCCCCCCCCCCCACCCCCCCCCCCCCCCACCCCCCCCCCCCCCCACCCCCCCCCCCCCCCACCCCCCCCCCCCCCCACCCCCCCCCCCCCCCACCCCCCCCCCCCCCCACCCCCCCCCCCCCCCACCCCCCCCCCCCCCCACCCCCCCCCCCCCCCACCCCCCCCCCCCCCCACCCCCCCCCCCCCCCACCCCCCCCCCCCCCCACCCCCCCCCCCCCCCACCCCCCCCCCCCCCCACCCCCCCCCCCCCCCACCCCCCCCCCCCCCCACCCCCCCCCCCCCCCACCCCCCCCCCCCCCCACCCCCCCCCCCCCCCACCCCCCCCCCCCCCCACCCCCCCCCCCCCCCACCCCCCCCCCCCCCCACCCCCCCCCCCCCCCACCCCCCCCCCCCCCCACCCCCCCCCCCCCCCACCCCCCCCCCCCCCCACCCCCCCCCCCCCCCACCCCCCCCCCCCCCCACCCCCCCCCCCCCCCACCCCCCCCCCCCCCCACCCCCCCCCCCCCCCACCCCCCCCCCCCCCCACCCCCCCCCCCCCCCACCCCCCCCCCCCCCCACCCCCCCCCCCCCCCACCCCCCCCCCCCCCCACCCCCCCCCCCCCCCACCCCCCCCCCCCCCCACCCCCCCCCCCCCCCACCCCCCCCCCCCCCCACCCCCCCCCCCCCCCACCCCCCCCCCCCCCCACCCCCCCCCCCCCCCACCCCCCCCCCCCCCCACCCCCCCCCCCCCCCACCCCCCCCCCCCCCCACCCCCCCCCCCCCCCACCCCCCCCCCCCCCCACCCCCCCCCCCCCCCACCCCCCCCCCCCCCCACCCCCCCCCCCCCCCACCCCCCCCCCCCCCCACCCCCCCCCCCCCCCACCCCCCCCCCCCCCCACCCCCCCCCCCCCCCACCCCCCCCCCCCCCCACCCCCCCCCCCCCCCACCCCCCCCCCCCCCCACCCCCCCCCCCCCCCACCCCCCCCCCCCCCCACCCCCCCCCCCCCCCACCCCCCCCCCCCCCCACCCCCCCCCCCCCCCACCCCCCCCCCCCCCCACCCCCCCCCCCCCCCACCCCCCCCCCCCCCCACCCCCCCCCCCCCCCACCCCCCCCCCCCCCCACCCCCCCCCCCCCCCACCCCCCCCCCCCCCCACCCCCCCCCCCCCCCACCCCCCCCCCCCCCCACCCCCCCCCCCCCCCACCCCCATGTAGTCCAGAAACATCTGGAGAGCCGCAGGTTGCAGACCCCTAGTCTACCCTGTTTCCCCGAAAATAAGACAGGGCCTAATATTAATTTTTGCTTCAAAAGATGCATTAGTTCTTATTTTAAGGGGGTGTTTTATTTTTGCGCCCCCCCCCCACGTGACCAGATCAGCTGCGCCCAGGAATCTGTAACTAGGGCTTATTTTTGGAGTAGGGCTTATATTTCCAGCATCCTCCAAAAATCCCGAAAAATCATGCTAGGGCTTATTTTCGGGGAAACAGCCATTATAGAAGGAATCTTCCCGTTCAGAAAGCAGGAGTACAAGAAGCTGGGAACAAAGCATATAAGGTGACCGTCAGTTTAATGTCCTACTTCTGAGCTTCTGGAGCATTTGGGTCTCAAAAAACAGATCAAGGGAATTTTAAAAAAGACACTACAGATGGCAAGGGGACCTGATATGGATGTTTCTAAGTGTGGGAATTAACTGGGCTTGATGAAGTGGGGCCTAGCCATCACGGTCCCATTGATGTTGGTTGGAAGCTCAGTGGAAGGAACTGTCATCTGGAACTGGACTGAGACCTGGTGAAAGGCAAGGACCAATCAGCCCTCAGATCTCCTGGGAAAACTCCTGGCAGGCCGCTGCCCCCCAAGAGCAAGTCGAGGCAAATGGTCCCTGTGGTACTGAGCAGCAGTGGCGCAGTGCACAGGGGTCAAACTTGCGGCCCTCCAGATGTTATGGACTACAGTTCCCATCATCCCCTGCCAGCTTCTTCCTGTAGGATGAAAGGAACCTCTTAAAAAATTTTTTAAATAATCCTCTCAATACAGTTAACAGACAGAAAAAGAAAGAAAAAAGAAAAAGTTGAGTAAAGACAAAACAGAAAAAGATAATACAGCTACCCAAAAACTGTATGAATATTATCTCTTAACACGTTGGATCTTGAGATCGCAAAACTAATATTATCAGAGAGAACGTTACACAGTCTTCGAATTCCCTACCTTCTGCCCACCGACTCTACAACATCATTGCTAAACAATTTCTTGCATCTTGATCATTAACAAATTAATATTCTTCCTATTACGATTATTTTTACATCGTTGATTCAGCCTCAAGTAAGAAATAACAAACTAAAGGAGCTTTGACTCTCAAAAAAGTCATACTCCCAAAATCTTGTTAGTGTCTGAGGTACTGTTGAACTCCAATCTGGCCATCCATAAAAACTGAGGACTTGATACTGTGTAGATATTGTTCTGCTGTATTTTAACAATTTGTAGATATTTCCCTTGGACTTGATGCACAAGAACACAACACAAGCCTTTATTGGCATATAAAACAGGACAAAAATTTAAAACAAAACAAGGTTAAGAAATACAGTTAAAATGACTAATTTCCAGTATAAAATTTGCAACAATTTCACAAAAGAGTACATCAGAGCTGTTCAGGAGATTGGGTATCTTATAACACTCATGCCACTGAGAACATTGCAAGAAAATGGAATTCGTGTATTTCATGCGTATCTTATTGTATTTAGGGCATAGAAACAAAGAATGGTCAAGTGTTTCAACTGTAGTCATATCACATGAACAAACTCTTTTAGAACGTTCCATATTCTTAAATCTTCCCTCCAGCAGAGCTGATGGCAGCACATTACATCTTGCAGTAGCCGAGGCTCTCCTCTGGGTGGGATGGACTTGATGCTTTTTTTTTCTTTTCGGAATGCCTTTACGTTGTATCGGATACCGACATTAAAGTCAGCGGACTCGGAAGGGTGTAGCTCTGCTTCGGGATGGCCCCGCAGATCTTGTTATACCCTAAATTTATATATCTGATGGTTTCGGCTTATATTTTTCCATTGGGAAGGTTTGCTCCTTCTGGTTTTTTTGGCTCCCCTGACCTGGTGACATTCGCAGCCCTCCTGCTTTAAGAGGACCAGAGCCTCTCTGTTTAACCTCCTGTCCTCTTCTCTTGGGCAGTTACTACCTTATCCCCAACAATCTGCTCCCTGACCCCCAGTCGGACAGCAGTGGGAGCAGGAGGCACCGGTCTCAACTCCGTCACGCCGCCCCCAAGCAACAGCACAAATCCTAGCCCCCAGAGCGGCAGCAGTCACTCGGCTATCGGCTTGCAAAGCCTGAATCCCAGTACGGGGTAAGTGGCAGGGGAGGAAAAGGCCTTCAAGGGCTCGGCAACCGTTTGAGCGGTAGGGGGGAAGAGGGCGTCTGATCCTGGTTGGTCACCTGCCCTAAGGCTACAGCAGCAGCACATTTCCACAAAGCTTGTGCAGGCATCATAGGGCGATTCCGCACACGAGTAAAATAGGTTCGACCCAGTTCCCTGCGAAGGGTACTAACCTAGGTCGAAGCCATTGTTGTTCCCCACTGCAACCAGCTTGATCCCAGCTCGGAGGGCGGAATCATCCTGTGCCTCTTCGCTGCTTCGTTCCGATTGGCTGCTGTTCTACGGCCATGTTCCGTCTATCCCCACACACGTTATTAAAAAAACTGGCACAGGAATGGAGGGACGAAGGTGGCGTTTTTTGATTGGCCAGCTGTACGCATGCCCTAAAGACTCAGCTGTGATTGGCTGAATGGGGGACTCCAGGCAGCAGAGATTCCGCACTTTACTGGAATCGAGCTGAGTTCGAGCGCGGTTCCCTGAAAAAGTAGTAGTTCCCAACTGGAGTCGGAAATTTGACCGTTACATGGGGTGAAGCTGGTACAAAACCACTTCGATCCCAGTGGTTGTGCGGAGCACTTAGGTCGAACGCAGCTCGAACTTAGGTCGATAACCCAAGTGCGGAATCGACCCGTATCAACAGTACATTACTGGAATGCGGTCTACAGGAGCTGCCTTCATTAGGCCAGAATGGAACGCTGCCATTCATTCATTGACTAGGGGGTTATCATCATATCACCCAAATTTTAAGCTTAACAATACTGGTAACCAGTTTGTTTCCCGGCCCAATCCATAGGGCTGATTCTGGCCTATAAAACTGTTTATGGTCTGGGATACTTAAAGACTTCCTCTTCCCATTTTGTCCTACCAGATAAAGAAATTACCATCACAGGCCCTCCTCTATATCTATATGTGATGGCTGGGTTCGGTTTTTTAAAAAAATTTTCCCATCACCACCCTCAATAGCTGTGGCCAATTTTTATTTCCTGGTCAAGAGGGCTACTCAGGAACTGTAGACTTAGACATATTAAGGGACTGATCCAGGGTAAACCAAAAATAGGTACCATGGTCGTTATTGCACAGCACAATTACACCGGAGTAGACCAAGGATAGTACATACTGGGGCTATTTTATCTCGGTTTCTGCCTCTTCATGGCTCCCAGCTTTTTCCCAGGAGCCGAGGCAGGACCAGGAGGTAATACTTCAATTTGTTCCCTAAGGGGAAGAAGGGGGCTTTGGGTGACCTCTTCACATAAGGGGTATTATATCCCCCACACCAGGGTTGCCAACTCTGGTTTGGGGAATTCCTGGAGATTTAAGAGTGGCGCCTGGGGAGGCCAGGGTTTGGGGAAAGACCTCCGCAGGATATAATGCCATAGAGTCCACTCTCCAGAACAGCCATTTTCTCCGGATCTCTGCCATCTGGCACTCGCTTGTAATTCTGGGAGATTTCCAGATCCCACTGAGGGGCTGTCAACTCTACCTCCAGCAGTGGTGGCGAACCTTTGGCACTCCAGATGTTATGGGCTACAATTCCCATCAGCCCCTGCCAGCATGGCCAATTGGGCATGCTGGCAGGGGCTGATGGCAGTTAACAGTCCCATAACATCTAGAATATAATAAGGTCTCTCTGAAACTAAAGGCTAGAACCTCAGGGAGATGGTGGAATCCATGTAGAACAGATGTCCTTGCGGGTGTTTCCAGCTGAGTCCTCTTGCCGCCATCCTGGATCTACGAAAGACAAAATTTGCTTGCTGAGCTGCCGGAGATTGCTCGAGTGTTTTGCGCTGTGAACTCCCTCGTTAACCTGCTGCATCTGGTTTGATTTCAGAAGCACAGTGCTAGGGGTGAACGCCGGGTTAAACCCAGCGCTAATGGCCACCAACCCACTGGCCACCATTCAAGGTTGGTGCAAACAAAATCCCAGACATCACGCCATTTCTGCCATTCGCCCACCAGCCTGTTTGCGTGTGAAAGAGGAAGTGTGTTTGGGGCTGTGTGCATTGGCGAGGGAGTGCGTGTTCTGTCTCCATCATATGCATGTGCACAGCAAGGGGGGATGACTTCTGGAGGAATTATGCAAGTGTGCACTCTCGCATTCGGCTGGAAAGACTTGTGGGGATGTGTGATTGGTGTTTGGAATATGCTGCAACAGGAGGTGGCAATGGCCACTAACCTGGATAGCTTTAAAAGGGGCTTGGACAGATTTATGGAGGAGAAGTCGATCTATGGCTACCAATCTTGATCCTCTTTGATCTGAGATTGCAAATGCCTTAACAGACCAGGTGCTCGGGAGCAACAGCCTCAGAAGGCCATTGCTTTCACATCCTGCATGTGAGCTCCCAAAGGCATCTGGTGGGCCACTGCGAGTAGCAGAGTGCTGGACTAGATGGACTCTGGTCTGATCCAGCAGGCTCTTTCTTATGTTCTTATGATGTGAACTGTTGCAAATAATTAAGTCTGTTCCTTGATAAAACCAAGGAATTAAATTAATTGTGAGGATTTGATCCATGCATACTCTATGCAAGCAGATCAAAGAATGTATTGTCGAAGGCTTTCACGGCCGGAATCACTTGGGTGCTGTGTGGTTTCCAGGCTGTATGGCCGTGTTCTAGCAGCATTCTCTCCTGACATTTCGCCTGCATCTGTGGCTGGCATCTTCAGATGATCCTCTGAAGATGCCAGCCACAGACGTCGAACAAACTATCAGGAGAGGAGATGCTGCTAGAAGACGCTACCAGACCAGCAACCAAGGCTCCACAACACAAGATCAAATGCTTTGTAGGTGGGGGGAAAAACCCCATTATCTTACTTTTTTAGACAATGCAGGTATGTGCCACAGCAGATGCCATCAGAGAAGAGGAATTTCCTTTTGTGTGATGGAGGAGAGGGGATGCTATTTTAAGATCGCTGGGGGTATCCTGCCATTTTCCAAGTTGCCTTCACCAGCACCAGGACCACAGTGGCAAAAACCCTTAGAAATCATATTCAGCAGTCCTTGCGGCTTCTGAGGTTTTATCAGACATTGTCCCATACGTCCAAGAATAGCTTTATTGTAACTGACAAGAGCTAGAAACTGGGACTTCTTTGTATAGTCGTTCATGGCCAGGATCAACTGACTGTTCTGGGTTTTCCAGGCTGCCGTTTTCGCTCGTGGAAGTTTTCGCTCCTAACCTTTTGCCCGCAACCATGACTGGCATCTTCGGAGGCATGGCTGTGCCACGATGAGACATGGCTGTGCCACGGAGAGAAACACATCTCACTGTGATGTGCCTCTGAAGATGCCAGCCAAAGATGCGGGCGAAATGTTAGGGGCAAAAACTACCAGACCTTGGTCTTCTTTGTTCAGATGAAAAACTAGGTTGCTGTTTTTGATCGTTTCTGGAGAAATCTGTGCTAAAATTCACAGTATGAGCTTTTTCTGGATTCTTGTGGTATCCTGGCAATCATGCAAGTCATGGCTCTGCTGTTAAGGTGCAACCTCTTGTCACATCCAGACTTGGGGATAGGCTGCTTAGTCAGAGACAGTGGTGCTCCCTTAGCAGCCATGAATCTTACAGCTTTCCAGCATGCAGGGGCAGAGCGAGGGGGAACGGCGCTCGGGGAACGCATGCGCATTGCGCCCCTGCCACGCCTCCGCATCAGGGTATGTTTGGGGCATCTGCCTCCCCTTGTCCCGTTGGCGCTACGCCACTGCCAACATGAGTGAAGTTTAATATTTATTTACTTTCCATCATTTATACCCAGCCCCTGTCCCCAATGGGGACCCAAAAAGTCTTAAATTTGTTCTCCTTTCCTTCATTTTATCCTCACAACAGCCCTGTGAGGTGGGTTAGGCCAAGGGTCACCCAGCAAGCTTCCATGGAAGAATGGGGACTCTAAACCTGGGTCTTCCAGATTCTATGTCAATGCTGTTAGTGCTATGCCACACTGGCTTGCTGGTCTGTAGTCATCCATGCACAGGGAGTCTCCACTTTTCCCAGTATGCCTTGTGACCTGTGCACATTGAGGGTATTGCTACAGAGTTTCCTGCCATCACCATACCGGATGCTGAAAATCTAGGCTCTGCATCCACACAACATGGTTGGAGATCGCCCTACATCCATGGTGGCGAACCTATGGCACTCCAGATGTTCAATTGGCCATGCTGGCAGGGGCTGATGGGAATTGTAGTCCATGAACATCTGGAGAGCCACAGGTTGCAGACCTCTGCCACAGGGGCATAGCCTTTCTGGATGAGGTGTTTCGGTGTAGCTCTCTATCAGCAAACTATCGACCAGTAAGACTTCTCTCAGCAGTGGGCAAACTCTATACCAGGCACCTATTTGGCAAATTAACTTCTTGGACCACTGACTGCCTAAAAACAACACAAGGGTGCATCAAGGTTAGGCAGCCCAAACCGAAAAGATGATATTGGACTCCACGAATCCTTCCGTTCCAACTTCCCCAAAGATTTTCAAGCATTGAATGTATGAATCTGGGAGCCACAGGGCCTGTGAGCTGTTGGGCAGATGTGAGCCAGATGTTGGAGGGTCCTGCAAGTCCACCAGAACTTACTCTCACGCCTGCTGTGAATTCCTGCCCATCCCAACTGCCTTACAGAAGAAGGCATCATGCTCCATAACATGCATTTTTCACATCCCACCCACTAACCATTACTAGTTCATTCTTTCAGAACACACCCCATGCCATGCATCTGTTTCATGTAACCTACCCTGGGGGTTGGAGTCGTGCTTTGGGTGGGGGCATTGTTTCGATGACCATTTCCCCACTGCGAAATTAAAGGTGGATACAACCAGGTTTCAAAAGGAACAGCCCCTTTTCATCGCGGTTTCACTCTCCCCACTGCAGTGTGTGTCTGATGAGGACATCGGTGTCTGCTGCGGTTTCGAGCAAGGCAACACTCCCCACAAACACGTGATCGAACGCACAGTGTTCTCAGAGGCTCTGTTCTTCCTTGTCCTGATTGGCTGTCGTGCTGTGCCGGAATGGAAATTTTTTTAAACATTTTTTTTTTGCGCAGCTATGTCACCACGCACATGCGCAGATAGAACGGTAGCTGTTTTTCGCGCTAAGCTACGTTTACGTGCGGCTTCGGCACTCTTTACCCATGCAGCTGCGCTGGCACGAAAGTCTAATTTTAGTTTACGCTTGGCACAGAAATCATGTTCCACTCAGCCACATTTCAATGTAGCCACCACTGGCGCGAAAAAAAAGCTGTGCGCGCTCTGATTGCGCGGCCCCACTGTGCTGGAAGGCTCACTCCCAATGGCGGAAAAACAAACCTACGTTCAACCACTGAACCTCCCCACCAATCTGGCTTCAGCACTTCCATGCAAATTCTTAAAAACATGTGATAAGGGGGAGAGGGAGCGGCAGAACCGGGATGAGTCTGTGTTCGGCAGTTGAGCAGTGGGGAGTTCTTGCTGAAACCTTGATATTTTGCGTATCACGTGATTCATTGACCATGGGGATTCCACCGATGACAGCTCTGTTTGCACCTTGTCCTTCCGTCTTTTTTTGATGAGGGAGGCTTGATCGTTACAGAACTGGTATGGGTGGCTCCCTCCAGAGCAGCTTTCCCCGAACTTTTTGAGCGTGTGGACAAAATGGCTGCCGTAGGAGGGAGAGCCAATCACAAAATGGCCGCCGCAGCTTACCTTCAGTCACACGTGAAGATCCCTGTGCTGTAGCGGCAGCTGCCGCCACAGCAATGTTTTTAAACGTGCGTACAGCCAATTAGGAGCCCTGCTTGCCTGGCTCTGCCCGTCTGCTAAAAACACTTGGCAGGTGCCAGGGAAGGCCTCAGTGGGCACTTTGGTGGCCACAGACACCATCTTGGAGACCCTGCTGTAGAAAGCAGCCATTGGGACATGGTTACTCTGGCCAGAAATCTCTCAAGACATGATGGTGGGAAAACTCCAGTTAAGACGTGCTCTAATTTGTGGTTTTCTCTCCCTGTCTAGCATTGGCCAGTGGTGGAAGCCTGCCAATTACCAGCCTTGATGTCAGTGGTAACTTGGTCCTGGGTACCACAGTGGGCACAGCCGGAAGCCAGAGCATCGTGACCTCTCCGCTCTTCCTCAACCACGCAGGCCTACCCTTGCTGAGTGCTGCCCCGGGAGGAGTGGGGCTGGTGTCGGCAGCGGCTGCCGTGGCCGCTTCCATGCCCAGCAAGTCCCCCACCTTGACCTCCTCCTCTTCCTCCTCCTCCTCTTCCTCCTCCTGTTCTTCATGCAGCTCCTCCAGCGACCTGGCGCAGACTCTGGGGCAGGCTGGTCCCGGATCCACCGAGCCGGACGCCAAGACGGAATGAGGGCCCGAGGAGCTTCCCTCTCTCTGCCTTTCCCGACGCGGTGGCGGGCCAAAGGAGCGGACATACAAGCCGACGAGTGAAACCAAAAAGAAAGAAAGAAACCAAACCAAACGAAGAAATTGTCAGCAACAGCCAAACAAAAAACCAACCAAAAAATAATAATAACCCAAAGCAACCAAACAAGCAAAGCAAAAAGGAACAAAGGAAGAAACCAAAAAGAATTCCCCAAGCTTTTGGCGTCCATTTGTTTTTTCCTCCCCCTTCCCCCTGATGTTAAGAACAAAACACCTTCCAAAAGGTGGCTTTATCAGTGGTTTCGTTTAATAATTTTTTCCCATTATTTCTCTCCCCTCCCCCCCTTCAATCTGCTAGTTTCCTGGACAGTTTCAGGAAGGAAACAAACGGGGATTGTTTTGTTTTGTTTTTTTAAAAAAAAGAATAGAAAAAAGAAAAAAAGAAAGAAAATCCCTTTAAAGCCCTTAAAGGGAACAAAGAATCTCACACCAAAAATCACCAGTCCTAGCTTCACCCAAAGCTTTTTACAGACTTTTCTAACTTCTGTGTCTGGTCGAATGTCTTTCAAAACTCGTTTATTTATTCTTATTTATTTCCTTTTTGTTTGGCATCCAGAAGGGTTGAATGGGTGGGTGCGGGGGGTTAATTTTATGAGCTTGCGTTAAAAAATATTATTTTCCTTTTTTAACTTTAAAAAAAGAGATGTTTTTAAAACGAATAGCAATTTTATACTTTTCGTGGGGTAATTTTCATTGAATACAGAGTCTAGGATTTTCAAAGGCTGTAACATGAATCGGGCGCCGTATTCCCGTGACGGAAAGTGGTTTCCTAATTTATGTCCTTCAGTGATCCCTCTTTCTTCTGTTGGGGTATATGTTCAGTTTTTTTCCGGCCTTGCAGTGAATTCGACAAATTACTGGTCCACAATTTTTTTTAGTACCTCAGTTGCCAACCTACAACTTCGTTAGCTACTTGTGAAATATCTCTGGTTTGAACGGTAAAAACAAACCAGTTTTCTTTAAATTTGCCAAATTTCCCTGCCTGGTTTTTGATGTATTACATATGACCTAGAAAAGGTCGCTTTATAAGCCCAGAGTCAAATGTACCAAGCACAGACAGACAGCAATAGATTGCCCCTCCAGGTTCTTATTGGAATAAGAAATATATGGATCACATCCATTAAGAGGTGTCAGCTAGATTATTCACAGGGTACAAAGTATAAATACATCTTTACAGGACAAGAGGCCTTTTTGAAAGTCTTTGGCTCTTTCAGGATGAGCTGTGTTGAATATGTGTATGTTAAGTTCTATCAGTTTGAACATTTTCTTTGCTGATTTAATTTTTTTTCTACCAATAGCTTTTTTTCCCTTTCCTTCCAATTAATTTCCACCTGGGGCTAGTATCAGGGGTTATTTTTCTGAAAACGGGATATGTAATTTTTATTATTATTTTTATATCTGTGTTCTGAAAAAAAATACTCATATTCCAGTGCCTGACAAAAACCAAAACAAAATAAATGGGAATTTCAGCATTCTTTACATTTTCCAGAAAAACCAAAAATCGATAGACATCACTACAGAAAACGGCAAAATGAAGACCATTGGGGAATTTTAAGGGGGAAAAAAATCACAAAAGAGAGATCCAAATCCCCCTTTTTGTGTGTGGATATCACAGAGACTCGGAGGCGAGAAAAATAAAACTTTTAACCAAAAAAGAACCAACCAAGCAAACAAAGAAAACTAATACACACAATTCAGAACTTTAATCGAAGAAGAAAGGATGAAAACACGGGAATAAAAGGGGAAATATTTACTTTCTCTGGCTAGGCAAATGGCTCAACCATCTTTCTCTGTCCTGAAAGAAAAAAATACCTCATGGAAAGTTGTGTTGAGAAGCCAACATTTTATAAATGGCAAAGAGACAAAAACAAATTGAATAAACCAAATCAACAGAAGTGGGAGGGTAAGAACAGAGAATCCTGCACCCTCCTCCCAGAAGTCTGGAAAGCTTTAAAAATGGCTTCTCAAAACGCTGATTTACTTTTTGTTTTTTACTTGTTTAAGGTAAATTTATTGGGGGTTGGTTTCTGTATCAATTTTTTTTTTTTTACTGTGCTGGTTTGGGATTTTTTTTACATTTGAGGGTTTTTTTTAAAGTTATTGTTTGGTTTTTTAAAACTTTCGTCTTTACTTTTTTCAACTCCTGTGAACCAAAGTCTTGTTGTTGCAGAGAAGGAAGTTAGCCATGGCATACTACGATCTGGTAGAAAATTTAAAAACAAACCAAACTAAAGGACATAGTGAAAAAAAAGACAAGCAAGCAAGCAAAAGGACTTTGAAATTTTTCTTAAAGGAAAAGAAAAAAAACCCTCGACCTCATTTTATCTTCTGCTTTTGCTGTATTATAACGTTCAGGTGGGTTTAAGATTAACAATAGAAAAATACTGTGAAACTTTCCAAAAATGAAGCAAACAAAAACATAACCCAGGAAACACCTAGTTTTAAAAGACTGAAAAGAAAAATGTTTGTCACCCCATTATGTGCGTGAGGGAGAGAGAACCGGCAAGTATTTATCTGTCTCTTTTACGATTCCAATCATGCTTTTATGGTGGACATCAGAAAAAAAAATTGGGAAGTCAAATCTCTTTCTCTCTTTCTCTCTGTCTCTCTCTGTCTCTCTCTCTCTCATGTGCTACTGAACGTGTTTCTAGGTGGAATGTAACTGTTTTAGTGATATTTGTTATTCTTTCTTTTTTTAAAAAAACACTTCTTTTGGGGGGGATCTTCTATTTTTTTTTATAGAGAAAATTCTATGTTCTGCTTTATCGCTTCTTACTGTATAAAAAAGACAAAAAAAACCAAACGCTGAAGGTTTGCAACAAAAAAAGACAAAAAAGGTAAAAAAAAGATAAACAAAAATCAACAAAAAAAAGAAAGTAAAACCAAAATGTTTTTTTTAATTGATTCTAGACCAAAAATGACCCTATCTCCATGGATGGAGCTGAGTGGTAGGTGTATGGCATGGAGGGGAACAGCTAAGATTTATAGGGCAAGCAAAAGAAGGTGGGGCGTAGGAAGTGAGAGACAGGTCTTCTTTTTCCCCCTTCAGAAAGCTGAAAGTGGATGAAGGAAGGGCTGCTAGTTAACCAGGCTCACTAGGTTTTCGTATTGTTTGCAAAACCTGTCATTCCTGCTTAACCACAGTTGACAGTAGTGGGGGAAAGGAGATGCTTGTACATGTTGGGAGATGGAGCCTCTCTAAAACCAGTTTCAGCTCTTGGAGAAACAGTTGCCTGTTTCCAGTTTTAGGGACGGAGATGTGGGAAGTTGTCAGAGTGGCCGTTGCAACCCAACCTATCCCTCCTTCCAAATTGGTGACTATATATTTCATAGGAGTTGCCCGAGGATTAGATAACAGAGCTTTCCCTCACTTCGGGGTAGAGGGAACCGAGAGCGTGGGTCAGCCTGAAAGAAAAATGACCAGGGATGCAGTTTTTGTTTGGCTGCTGTTTCCTGGGAGCAGGCCGATGCCATGCCCTTTCCCCCTCCACATCTTTCTCTAAATGGATGGTGTAGGACTGCCAATACCCAGGCAGGGCCTGGCATTCCCCCTTCAAGAAAATAGCATGTTTGGGGATGGAAGGGCAGGTCTCCTTTTGTAACAGGACACCCCTCACTGCTTACCCCCCTTCCCTTTACTTCCAAGGCTGGCAAAGAGGAAAATTGGAGGGTGGGGAGGGCGCCAACATTGCACCAGCACATGACATCACTTCCAACAGAAAGCGGGAAGTGATGTCAGCATATCAGGGTGACACTCCAGGAATTGCCCAAAACTCCGTGGTTAACCAGTTCTTTTCTAAGGAAGTGACATCGTGTGCTGGTGTGATATCCATATGATTGTACCCATCCCCTCATTTCTCCCTGGGGGTTACCGGCTGCAGCTGGCCACCTTGTTTGGAGAAAGGACTTTATGGGGTGATCTTCCTTCTCTCCCCAAACGTTGCCCTTCCCGAGCTCCCCCCCCGAAATCTCCAGGCATTTCCCAACCTCGAGTTGCTAGAGCCACTCTCTTTTCCACTGACCTCCCCCACTCCTGGGAATCTTAGAATGAGGAAAGAAACAAGCTTTAAACTACAGCTGCAAAACCAAATATTTGCTCACACGCCTCCGTGCCGGTGCCCGACCAAGGGTTGGGAGGGCACAAGGGAGGAGGGCAGGCTAGGCCCTCTCCCTCCCCCTCACAGTGCCAAGACATCCACCACAAAGCTCTTTGGAGATAGCCCGCCATATACCTCATATACTTTAATGATAAACCAAATAGAAAAGCTTTATTAAGGGTGTGTGCTGGACGGGTCTGTTTGGGGCGGTGGGAGGGGTCAGGCGCAGCATCCTCTCTCTCTCACCTCCAAAGAGGAAAATCAGTGGGGCAGTGGAGGCCCCAGAAAAAAAATGTGAGCTGTTCCCTTGCAAAACGGTGGCGCCCTTCCCCAGAGCATCTTCTGCTGCCATTTTGGGAAGGGTCCCTGCTAGCTGGGTGAAGAACCGACAGCCGGAGCCACTGAGAAGTCAGTTTGGGTTGCTGTCAAGGGCTAGAAGACCTCTGATGGGCTTTGTATACATCACGGGATCCTGCCCTAACAGAGCAGGTGCTCTTTACGCCAATGCAAATGGAAGTATGGCCGTGCAGGTCAAGAGCATGCCTGCATTGCCAGAAGACACCTCTTTCCGGCGCTGCTCCCCATCTGATACTGAAACGTGGACCATGAATCCTGTTTTGACGTCCAACGTGGTTTCCGGCTCTTCCCAGCCTCCTGGCTTTTTCTGGGCACTTTAAGCGTCACTGCCTACCTGTATCCAGGTTACCAGAAAGGGAATCTCCTCCGATGTTTCCACACTGGTGAGGCATCTGTACACATTTTGGTAGGCCCAGAAGAGCTGGATTCAGTGGGTAGGCCCTGGGACGAGAGATGCTGCACCAGCCCCTGATTCCCTCCCGCCAACACCCCAATAAGACTGGCCTGTTGCTGTAGCCGACCCGGGAGCAGTGGGAAAATCGTGTGATAACTTTGCCAAAGGTAGTTAGTTCCTAGTATTCAATTTTTTTAATTTTTAATCTTCCGGGGTCTGATCCTGTCTCGTTAATTTATTTGTAACTGTGGGGCTTAGAAGTGACTTGAAAAAAAAATGATGATGATGATGATGATAAATGTAACAAATATTCTGAGTGATTTTTTTAATTTGTTCTTTTATTTGGTTCTGTCGTGGTTTTGTGTTTTTTTCCCTGTCTTTTTTTAAATTAAAAAAAACAAAACAAAATAAAAATCTTGCAACCAAAGACGAGTCAGAGGGGATTCAGAAATCTGTTGTGACGGCTGAATGCTGATAATGGGTGTTTATGGGAAATGTTACATAAGGGACTCCACCCCCACAACTATGGACCCCCTCTCTGTCACCCTCTTTCTGGTTTCAAGACAGCAGAGGTAAAAAGCGAAACCTCTTGCCATTTCTTATACATTGATACAACAGCTGCATTTCATGAAGAATAGGAAGTTCTCAGGTAGCCTGTAACGAACAAACTGAGTCCAGGGCAAAGTAACTACAAACAGTTCTTTATTCACTGGCTTAGACAGATCCGTAGGCAAGACAGGAAAACTCTGGGCACCAAGAGTTCAATCGGCAGTATAAAACCAGACCAATTCCCCACCCGTTCAAAGATACCGAAAACAAAGAGAGTTCACACAGAAAGAATCCCGCTTGTAGATAGCACGCAGACAGGAATATCTTGCCTCAGCTCCAACTCCGGGCAACCTGCCAAATGAAGAGTTGGCACACAGTCGGGTGGGAACCAAGGTCAGTTAGAAGAAGAAGAAGAGTTTGGATTTATATCCCCCCTTTCTCTCCTGCAGGAGGCTCAAAGGGGCTTACAATCTTCCCCTTCCGCCCTCACAACAAACACCCTGTGAGGTAGGTGGGGCTGAGAGAGCTCCGAGAAGCTGTGACTAGCCCAAGGTCACCCAGCTGGCGTGTGTGGGAGTGTGCAGGCTAACCTGAATTCCCCAGAGAAGCCTCCACAGCTCAGGCGGCAGAGCTGGGAATCAAACCCGGTTCCTCCAGATTAGATACACGAGCTCTTAACCTCCTACGCCACTGCTGCTCACACAGTTACACACAGCACTTGACACAGCCTCCAGATTCCAGCGAAGGCCAAGATAATCATGCCACCTTCGAATCTGCCCATTGTTGGCTTTTACAGAGGTCTGGTTTACGTACTTTGAATGAGAAATCCCAGCTACTGAAGTCACCTTCTGCCTGTAGTGGTCACCTGTTCCTGTGGCTGCTACTACAGGCATTTGAAAGTGAAGAACCCTGGGATTGCACCACACTCCTACCAAGCAAGGAGTGATTTACTGCTACCCACTTGTTGCCATGCCAGAATTTTACTTTGTCTTGCCAGGGAGAAGAAAATCACTCCTCTGGCATTTTCCTCGCTCTTGAGCACAGCTGGAGGCAGGGTGGTAGACAAGCCCTACAGTTCCTGCCACAGAGAAGAAGAGAGAGAGAAATGCACAGGCTGCAAAATACACGCAACGAACAGTCGAACTAGATATGCTGAAGATCTTTCCTACCCTACATTTCAATAAATAGTAGTCCCAGTGGGAGGGGGCATTAGATTGTGTCCAGGAGGAGGGTTTAACCCCTTCTCTGCCATGCACTTTCCAAATGGAAATCCCCCCTCCAGCTTTTATTCTGTAATGTGATATGCGTGACTTCTTATATTTTGTACAAAATCCACTCCATTGAATCCATGCAAAATGTCCTTACTTGGAATTAAGTAGAGTCCATGGCACAGGAGGAGGGTTTAACCTCTTTTCTGCCATGCTATTTCCAGATGTAAATCCCTCCCCCCCCCCTCCAGCTTTTATTCTGTGATGGGATGTGCGGCTTCTTATATTTTGGGTTGTACAAAATCCACTCCGTCAAATGCATTAAAAAATGTCCTTATTCTGGTAGAAATTTATTTACGTTCATGTTTTTGTTCTGTGTCCCCCCCCCCCGTCCCGTCCCGTTGCCCCACCCCCCACTGCTGCCGCCACTGCCAGACATCAGTGTGGCAAACATTCACTATTTAACTGTGCTGCACATAGAGCTGGAAGATTTGGAAATGCAGAAGAAGCTGGCCTTGAGAATCACACGACAAAATGGGAGCAAAATCCACTGTTGCTGTGGGTGTTGTGTGCGTGTGGATGTGGATGTGGATGTGGATGTGGTGGGGGGAATGCCGCTAGGTTCAGCAAGAAGCGAGCATTTGAAAGACTCGGGCTCATTCCACACATGCAGACTAATGCACTTTCAAACTGCTTTCAATGCTCTTTGAAGCTGTGCGGAACGGCAAAATCCACTTGCAAACAGTTGTGAAAGTGGTTTGAAAACGCATTATTTTGTGTGTGCGGAAGGGGCCTTGTTGATTTCACAAAAGCTGTACGCCAGTGGTTTCCCTCCCTTCACTTTGCTTAGCCAAATGTGCAGTCTTCTTTTGGTCTGGTGTTCCTTTGAGACTTGCCCATTGGAGGAAGGCTTCGCATTTGGCTGAGCTGAGTGGGAGAAGCCAAGCCAAGTGGGACCGGCTGTTGAAGACCTAGGGGATGTTGAAGTGTCCGTCATTTCCAAGGTTGAGTGTCCTGAGCAAAGGGCTAGTGATCAACGAAACGAATCAGCTACTCGGAGTCTCCCGGGAGACCCAACATATGTGCGTCTTCTGGATGATTCAGCCATCTCACACATGAAGAGGTCCAGCACAGTCCACCATTACCTACTGCTGGGATTTTACAAGCGCCTGTCAGAACTCAGTCATAAAAGGGTTAACTGTTTGTATGTAAACAAGTTGCTGAAGTCACTGTTTATGACCTGATCTATTGATTAGCTATTGGTCAGCCAGATAACCTTGCTTACATGTTAGTGAGCAGGCACATCAGAAGTTATAAAGGCCCCTTCCGGACACACGAGGCGACTCAGGTTCGACTCGTGTCGGCGGAGTCGTACCTCAACTCGAGTCCTCCCGTTCCTCCGCACAGCAGCCGACTCGTGTCTCCGGAGCCGAGCTCAGAGGGCGGGACCACCTCCCTGCGCTGCGTTCTGATTGGTTGCTGAGTCCCCCGTTCTGCGCATGCCCAAAGCTTTTCGCGCCGCCACGAGTCTCCCCTTCTGCGCATGGGCGAAATACTTAGCTGTGATTGGCTACATGGCAGAGTCGAGTGACGGAGATTCCGCACTCTGTCGGCTTCGGCTCGAGCGCAACCCGAGTCCGCCAGTCGACTCAACTCCCCAGTAGAGTCGAGAAATTCAATGGCGAGAGGGAGGTGAGTCGAGTCAGACACGAGTCCGACGCTACGTCTGTGCGGAGGACTCGGGTCGGACTCAAGTCAATCTAAGGTCGACTCCGACAATGCGGAAGGGCCCAAAGTTAACTCTGCTTCTTTGTTTAAGCAGCCATGACTCCAGAGAGGAGACTTGAGGTAGACATCATGTGAGACAGCAGATAGGTAGCAAGACATAACCAAACGTACAGTAATGTAGATGTGTAACAGGAAAGAATTTCTTATTTTATCTCCATGTGGCCCACACACATGCACACGCACACGCGCGCGCACACACACACACACACACTATTGTATGCTGCCATAGAATCCTGAACTAATGTGAGAATTAGCATTCATTTTTTACATTGCCTTTATCAAAACCATAATTTTGTGCATTATTGAACATGGTGCTTTGAGACAAGAGCATTTATAGTTCATTGAACGACTATCACCAATACCTGCTTTTTGTAAACTGGTAGGCACTAAGGCTCAAGCAGAGCATTCTACAACAAAGAAGTTCTGGAGGAATATACAACTCTACTGACATCTTTTTCTGAGACAGAATATATCTCCTTTTATGGAGACGTCCATCATTCTTAAGGTTTACCATTCTTATGTGAGAGGACCTCTATAACTCCCTTCATGGGCTATGGAGAGCATTGCCAACCCCCCCTGTGAGGCATAGAGTTCTCCCAGAATTATAACTTGATCTTCAAACTAAAGAGATCAATTCCTGTGGCAGAAATGGCGTCTTTCAGGGGTACCACGTTCCCAGAGTTCCCTGCTCTCTCCAAACTCCATCTTTGCGATTCACTATCTCAACTCTCCAGAACTTACATATTACACACAGGTCCCTCGATACGTGAGACTGCCATGTTCTGTGAATAGGTCAAAGTGCGTATTTTCCAGTTTTTGGTATGCACAAACAAGTGCCCTCATTAATCTGGATTACAAGTGGCACGAACACAGTAAAATATAAACATTGTGATAGCCACACAACATGCATTGTCCTGCTATATGAGGTAGCAGTGCCAAGATTGTAACGACTGAAAAGGGCTTATAGGATAGATGTGGTTATGACTAGTCACTGAACTTGCAACCAAAAAATTAATAAATGAGCTGAGTGTGCACGTGGGAAGGGGGATTCAATAATGCTTGCTCTCGTCTAACTTTTCTAGCATTCATGATTCAGTAAAAGGTCAGTCCTAATTCATGCAGAATTTTATGCTCTGAGAGAAAACCAGATATTTTCCCTGCATTACAAAAGCACAATTGAATCAGCCTCCCCCAACCTAATCATCCCAAACTCTTTTTTAAAACTGGTTCTGGTGGGTTTTCTGGGCTGTGTGGCCGTGGTCTGGTGGATCTTGTTCCTAACGTTTCACCTGCATCTGTGGCTGGCATCTTCAGAGGTGTATCACAGAGGGAACTCTGTTACATACAGTGTCCAGAGAGAAAGGAATGTTTGGGGTATATATTGTCCATGTCCCAGGGTGGGAACCAATCAGTAAGAGTTTGGGTGGAACTTGTTATGCAAAGATGTGGTTGATAGTCTTGTATTGCGGTTGGGGCTTATCAGTCCAGGGAGCGATTCACATTTTCATGCCCTGCAGCAGCAGCAGTATTGGTGAATGCAAATCCTGTGTTTGGGTGGAGTCCATTGTTCATGAACTTAGCATGCCCTTGGGGTTTGCTTTTGGTGTTTTTAAGTACTGGTAGCCAAGCTTTGCTAATTTTCAAAGTCTCTTCTTTCCTGTTGAAATTGTCTTGGTGTTTGTGAATTTCAATGGCCTCCCTGTGCAGTCTGACAAAGTAACCTTCTGAATTGTCCAGAATTTCAGTGTTTTCAAATAAAATGTTATGTCCAGTTTTATTTAAGATATGTTCTGCAACTGCAGATTTTTCAGGATGGTTAAGCCGACAGTGTCTTTTGTGCTCCTTAATACGAGTTTGAATTCTGCGTTTTGTGGTTCCTATGTAGACCTTTCCACAGCTGCAGGGTATGCGATAGACTCCTGCAAAAGTGAGGGGGTCTCTCTTGTCCTTTGCTGAGCGTAGCATCTGCTGTATTTTCCTGGTAGGTTTGAAGATGGTTTGTAGGTTATGTTTCTTCATCAGTTTCCCTATTTGATCAGTGGTTCCCTTGATGTATGGTAGAAATATTTTTCCTGTGGTGGGCTGTTTCTCTTCAGTCCTCTGGGTTTCTCTTGGTCTTAAAGCTCTTCTGATTTCTGCTGTGGAGTAGCCATTAGCCTGCAGAGCCCAGTCTAGATGTTTGATTTCATCAGGGAGGAGGTGAGGTTCACAAATTCGTTTTGCACGATCTGTCAGAGTTTTGATTATGCCTCTTTTCTGTTGTGGATGGTGATTGGAGTTTTTATGTAGATATCAGCCTCTGTGTGTTGGTTTTCTGTATACTGTGTGGCCCAATTACTTTTTTTAATTACTTCTTTTTAAAAAAACTAATTCTGTCTGTGAAGTTCTGTGTTCAGTGTAATCCCATGTAAGTGGCATCTAATATAATGGAATGCATAATGATCCAGATGTTTTATGTACGCCAGATGGACACTAGCAATCTCCTAGATGCTTATGGCTGAATTTCCAAGGCTCCTTTTGAAATGCCACCATAGAAGAAAGGAAGTGAATATTTACCGGGTAAAGTGAATGTAACAATTTTATTCAGCATGAGACTGCCAGAAAGAAAGAAAAAAATATCAGCAGACACTTTTTCTCTTGATATTGTACTGCAGGCTTTGGTAAAGTGAAGTCTTCTAAAATTCTCCCAATTTAAAGGGCACAGAATTTTTTAAAAAAACAACAACTAGAAAGGTCTTTGATCCACAGGTCAGCTCAGCCGACGTGTGCTGTCCTACAAATTCATTTCTGTTATAAAATGGGAATAGGATTTCCTATCTGTAGTGCAACAATATTGTAGCATAGTAACTACCGTTGGCCAGCGTGGTGGAGTGGTTAAGAGCAGGTAGACTCTTCTCTGGTGAACTGGATTTGTTTCCTTGTTTCTATACACAAAGAACTGTTAGGTGACCCTGGGCTGGTCCCAGTTCTTTTAGAACTCTCACAGCCTCGCCTACCTCGCAAGGTATCTGTTGAGAGGAGGGGAAGGCAGAGGTGGGATCCAGCAGGTTCTCACAGGTTCCCGAGAGTAGGTTACTAATTATTTGTGTGTGCTGAGAGGGGGTTACTAATTGGTGATTTTGTCACGTGATTTTTGCCTTAGTTACGTCCCTCCTCTCAGCGGTAGCATGCAGAACTTGAAACAGTCTAGCAGGAGGTACACCGGCATGCGTGGCAGCCTGCGCCTGCGTGCATTCGTTTCCCGCCCAAGGACCGGCGCAGTGGCTGCGTCCTTGCCACAGCCTCGCCCAGGAATGCCCTGCCCCCTGAATGCCCGCCCCCGCCCCTGTCGTGCCCCGCCCAGCCCCATTGGCGCTACGCCACAGTTTGAATCCCACCACCATGGGAACCTGTTACTAAAATGTTTGGATCCCACCACTAGGGGAAGGGAAGGAGTTTATAAACTGCTTTGACTTCTTACAGGAGAGAAAAGCAGAGTATAAATCCTCTTTAAGGGCAGGCGACTGCTTAGACTGCCAATATTGGGGGCATCAGGTACTGCTTGCTCTTAATATGACTGTACAACTCTTTATTCCTCAGTGGAAACAGACAGAGTCAATTATTCATTCTCTTATAGTCCTGACAACATAGGTCTGTTCCGACCAGCCTTGTATGGGCTTTTTAAAAATGCAGGAAAGTTAACATTATTGAAGCTGCACATGGTCCACTTGTGTATTGGCTGAGACCAAAATTAATAAAGATCTTGAGGTTGCAGTGGACAGCTGGGTGCAAATATCAACCGACAGCATGCGCGGAGGTGAGAAAGGTAAACTTCACTCCAGAGACTGTTAGTTAAGGGACTGACAATATTGTAAGACCCTTGTACAGAGCAGTGGGGCACCCGCATCTGGAATACTCGGTACAGTTCTGGTTGTTTCAAAAAGGGTATTGCAGAGTTGGAAAAAGTTCGGAAGACGGCAACCAAGACGATAAAGGCATTTGTGGCGCCTTTTCTATGAGGAAAGGCTGAAGTATCTGAAACTTTTGAGTGGCAAAAAGACAGTGGGGAGCCATGTCAGTGTCGTATAGAGTTATGCATGGGGCAGAGAAAATGGGGAAAGAGAGGTTTTTCCTCCATCTTTCATAATATCCCGTTTCTCCGAAAATAAGACATCCCCTGAGAATAAGACGTAGTAGAGTTTTGCTGAAGTGCTAAATATAAAACATCCCCCGAAAGTAAGACGTAGCAAAGTTTTTGTTTGGAAGCATGCCTGTCGAACAGAACACCAGAGCATGCAGCTGTGGAGTGGAAAAATAAGACATCAACCTGAAAATAAGACATAGCACATCTTTGGGAGCAAAAATTAATATAAGACACTGTCTTATTTTCGGAGAAACACGGTACTAGAATGTGGGAAGTTGAAGAGCAGCAGTTATGGAGCAGACAAAAGGAAATACTTTACTCAGTGGCCCCCGCAGTGCCCTGGCAACTGAACCCCGGCATGGCAAACTTCCTTGTACCGATGTACAAGGAAGTTGCCGTGTGCGGGGAGCAGAAGTGGTGCGCAGCAAACTTCCTTGTACTGATGTACAAGGAAGTTGCTGTGTGCCTACTGCTCTTGCTCTTGACTTTTCCCACGGAAAGCAAGAGCACTTCAGGTGCATGCCTGATGCCGCAGCAGGGCAGAGAGGAGGTAAACTCCCCTGTCCATAATTGGCCAATGAGCACTTACAGTGTGAATTCACCGCAATCAGCTGGATGTTGGGCTAGGACGGAGTCTGCAACCTGCGGCTCTCCAGATGTTCATGGACTACAATTCCCGTCAGCTATGCCATTTGACGATGCTGGCAGGGGCTGATGGGAATTGTAGTCCATGAACATCTGGAGAGCCGCAGGTTGCAGACCCCTGGGTCACTAGGTGGACCGTTGGTCTCATCTAGAAGAGGCCTCCGTATGCTGTTATGATTTTGACCATTAATGTCATAATCCTAATTGAACATCTTGAAATTAGTATCAACGCCAGATTAACTTGTTGTCCATTTCTGTAGGCCAGGTTTAAGTTGTGGATTGGATCCGGCCAGTTTTTTCAATCTCACTCAATTTCCCTCATTACTACAACCCTGGAGCCTACGTGGCTTTTGTCCATAAAGGTACTCTACGGTTGCCAACTCCAAGTTGGGAAATTCCTGGAGATTTCTGGATGAATCCTGGGGAGGAAGCTCAGCAGGTATTAAACCACAGAGTTTACCTTCCAAAGCAACCATTTTATCCAGGGAAACTGAGTCCTGTAGTCTGGAAACAGTTGCCGTTCCAGGACAGCTTTAGGCCCCACCTGAAGGTTGGCAACCCATAGCATTTGGAGGAGGGCATAAAAGAAAGCCCCTTCTTATTCCATCCATCCATCCATCCATCCATCCATCCATCCATCCATCCATCCATCCATCCATCCATCCATCCATCCATCCATCCATCCATATCTATCTATCTATCTATCTATCTATCTATCTATCTATCTATCTATCTATCTATCTATCTATCTATCTATCTATCTATCTATCTATCTATCTATCTATCTATCTATCTATCTATCTATCTATCTATCTATCTATCTATCTATCTATCTATCTATCTATCTATCTATTCTTTAGACTTTTATACCGCCCTATCCCCGGAGGGCTCCGGGCAGTGCACAGCATACAGTCATAAAATAGCTAAAACCTTTAAAAATAGTGGTAGAAACAATAAAAGACTAAATATAATAAGTATGATAAATATGAGTGGCGTCCGACAACCCCATTTTAAAAAATCCTCTCCCAAGAGGGAGGGACGGCGAGTCCCATTAGATGACAGGAGGCCCGGATGTAAGGAGCCAAGGAAAAAAAGGGGGGGGGGCACCATCTGCGGCCGGACCCTCCAAAGGCCCGGCGGAACAACTCCGTCTTACAGGCCCGGCGGAATTCACCGAGATCCCACAGGGCCCGGACAGCTGGAGGAAGAGCATTCCACCAGGCCAGGGCCAGAGCTGTAAAGGCCCTGGCCCACGTGGAGGCCAGCCGCATCATCGAGGGGCCAGGGACCACCAGTGTTGGCCTCAACTGAGCGAAGAGGCCGTACAGGGACATATGGGGTGATGCGGTCTCGAAGATACGAGGGTCCCAGGCCGCGTAAGGCCTTAAAGGTCAGCACCAACACCTTGAAGATGATTCGGAACTCTACCGGAAGCCATTTTACCATTTAGCCATTTCTTCCATTTTACCAGTGAATAATCTGTTCAGATCCAACCAGCTGTGTGCAAATTGTTTATCAAAGTTCTGAAATGAGGGGGTGTACTACAGTTTAAATGTTAGGTATTAAAAATCAAATAAAATAGAAAGGGGAGGCAGTGAAGGTGCTCCTGGCATTGCTGTATGGTTGCAAACGCCAGCTTGGAAGATATCAGGAGGATGGGGGATTTGGGGGTTACTTATAAATTGCTGAATACCCTAGACTAGAGTTTGCCCTCTGAAGTTGTCATTTTCTCCCCAGGAATTGATTTCTATTATCTCGAGATCAGTTGTAATTATAGGAGAATTCCTGGCCCCACCTGGAGGCTAGCAACCCTTGTCCGGGGCCATACATTTGATGCAAGATAAAAGTCAAAAGAAAGAGAGTCCAATGGCTGAGAGGCAATCTTTCCTTCTATTTGTGCCTCCAAGGCAGAAACAACTCAAGGTAGCAGTTACTACAGGCTGGCTTAAACCCCGCTGAGCAGCCACCTCCTGATAATATCAGTAATATTACCACCATAATCAAAAATGCTATTTACTCATCTTGATATAATGGATATTGTTCACTGTTTGTACTAGAAACAAATATGTCAGAATGCTTTCTTATACACTGGGGTTGCTGCAGCTTTAGATTTGTTTACTTTAGGGTAAACTGCATTGAATTCAGTAGAACTTACCAATGAAGAAGTAACACTGTACGTAAGGGGTATGTTGTGTCTACACAGACAGACAGGCCCTTTCTGCACAAACCTTTTAAAATGTTTTCAGGCAGGAAATAAAACATTTCCTCTATGGAGTTCTCCATTGTCCGTCCGTCCATCCCTCCCCCCCGTTTTATTTTCAGCCTGGAAATTTTTATCTGAAAACCCTTTTATGATGATTCTTCTTGTTGTGCGCGCATTTTAAAAGGTCTTATTTTTCCTACTGTGCTTTCCACACCTCTGGCCCATCCTCGAACTTTTCCCTGGTGCTATTTTATCACATCCCTAAGCTCACTCCATTCCCCCTCGCCTCTTCATTGTAGTCAGTTCTGTTTTTTTTTAATGGTCAAATCTAAGAAGCATCGATTTCACACAGCAACAGAGAATCCACGTATCTTGTCTTCAAAGCATGGTCTCCTAATATAGCCAAAAAATAAGAGAAACGCCCCCCCTTCATGGCAACCATGAAACGTTTTGAAGGGGTGAATGTGAATGGTCGGGGAGGGGATTGAAAACGTTTTGCAAACATTCTGCAAACGTTTTAGATGACTTGTGTGGAAAGGCTTATAGATAGGATTGATTTGTATCCATGTAAATGGATAAAGACATGTTTATGAGCATCAATATGTGCGTGTGTGTGTGTATGTATACACACAGACACACACAATGTGTAGTTTTGTCAAACTGCAGATCTCCAGACTACAGACTGATTCTCCTACAGAAAATGGCCGCTTTGAAAGGTGGCCTGGTACCCCAAACTCTGTCCTCCCCAACCCACGTTCGGCAGCCCTATAACGTGTGTATCCAGATACGTGTCAACGAAGCGAGTCATGAAATGATTACGTGTATGCATTGGGAGTGCAGAGACACAAGAAAATACCTAATGCCTATCTACCGTACATGCATGAGTGACTATAGGGTTGCCAACATGGGCTCGCAACCCCAGAGGGGTCAGGATCTCAGGCTTTCTCCAAAGCTGACATTTTCAACAAGGGGGTCTGCAGATTTGTTGTCATTTGAAGGACTCCAGGCGCCCCCTGGAGATTGGCAATCCGAAATACATGTTGCGTGTGCATTTATTCACAGACACGGGAGCGCAGGCATTCAGACATGCCTGATGAAGCAACCATGGTGACAAACTTATTCTCTATCTGCTCCGTCCTGTTTCCCTCGACCCCGCCCCCCGCTCCCGACTCTTTGGTTCGACCCATCCTCTGTCTCCCCCCCTTGAACCTCCGCCAATTGGTACGGCCCAGCCGGCCGGTTCCCTCGCTTTTCCTCCGGGCCCCACCCACTTCCTCTCCACGGCCCGCGCAGCCTCTCTGCGGCTCGCACCTACGTCACCGTGAAACCGCCCTATCAAGATCCCGAAGGGTTCGGGCCGAAGCGGGCGAGTCAGGTTGAGACGAGCGCATGGATTGGGCAGCCGGTCCAGTAAGGCGCCTCTGGATTGGCCGGGCCGCGTGATCCAATAGAGGGGCGGCTTGCTCTGGGGGGAGGTGAGAGAGAAGGCTGGGCTGTGGGGGACAGAAGGGAGGAAAAGGTGAGGGGCGGGGGGCCTGCGGGAGAGCGCCCCTAGTGCAGGGGGGAGCCCAAGGCGGGACTGGGGGGGACGGGGGGCAGAGGTGGAGGGAGGCCCCCTCCCAGCACCCCCCCACTACTAGGGTGGGGGAGGGGACCTCGCCCGCTCAATGCAAGGTGGGGGTGGGGAGGGGGAAGTTGAAGAGATTCCGCCCCCTCTTCTTCTTCTTCTTCAGAGCTCCCCCCCAAAAAGAGGTGAGTTGGGGAGGGCGATGCATGGGTGCCATGGGAGAGCAGCGGGGCGGGGCGGGGGCTGGAGATGTCAAAGAGATCCACTCCCTAGGCTTTTGCCACAATAAGCGTCATCGCCTGTCTGATGCCACAAGGCTCTTCGTTGCTGTCATGGACCAAAGGTTGCCAACTCCAGTGTGGGGAAACCTCTGGAGTTCTGGCAGTGAAGAGGTGCAGGGGTTGAGTTTCGAGGGGGCAGGGACCTCAGTGGGGTGTCTTCCTTTCTTCCAAGGGGGCTGATTGCTGTAGTCCGGAGATCACTTGTAATTCTGGGTAGGGTTAGGCCCCACCTGGGATCTGACAGCCCTGTTTGACAAGTGGAGAGACACTGCCTGTCCTTGCCCTGCAAGGTGGAAGAAAAGAGGCTTCCTGGAGCGATGGGTGCTAGGGTCCATTGTTGCTGTCCGTGCACCCTTCTTAAGTGCAGGAAGAAGAAAAGAGGGCTCTGTGCCTTAAGAAAAGATGGGGCTGGGGGCTACTGATGGGGGACAGCCAAGGATTGAGGATTTTCCTCTATTATAGTGGGGCAGTCTGAAAAAAGAAGGGAGGGTAACAGTTCTCATGGTGAGTTATAGTTTTACAGCCTTCATTATTTTCTAATTATTATGCTCTGTTACAAATATAGAATTCACGTTTTTTTGTTTCAAAATTTCTGAAAATTTTTTTTCTTGCAGGCCTTGGTGCTCTGAAACAGGCCGTATTGGATGTGTCTTTAGGACCACAAGCCCTTTGGGGGCTTTCCAGTTTTGAGCCTGGAAGGTACGTGAAAGAAACCAGATCCGTTTTCAACGTGGAGGAAAGAAAACAGGTGGAATGAGAGTCCAAGTGGCTGGGGGTGGTGTGGTGGATAAAAACCCATGGAGGAGAAATTAAATTTACTTTAAATTGTGAGCTGTGCTTTCCTTTAAAATTGACTTTTTTTAATAACGAAGCACTAAGACTTCAATAATCTTGTAAAACTAAATCGTTGACCCACTGTCAAAACATGTGGGATAGTAGTTAAGACAAGGTGGACTCTAATCTGTAGAACCACTCCTCCACATGAGCGACAAACTCTTTCTTTGTGAACAGGATTTGTTTCCCTGGTCCTACATATGACTCCTGCTGTGTGGCCTTGGGCCAGTTCGTTGGAACTGTCTCACCTCCACCTACTTCACAAAGTGCGGGGAGAGGAAGGGACAGGAGTTTTTAAGCCGCCTAGAGTCTCCTCGCAGCAAAGAAAAGCGGAGCATAAATACAAACTCCTCCTTATTTATATTTATTTATTAGATTTAGGAACCGCCCATCCCCGAAGGACTCTGGGTGGTGTACATCAACCCATAGATCAACGGCGATACACAATAAATAATTTAAAAACATATTAAGGACTCTATAAAATCAAAAAAACATAGCAGCATTACACATACAGTGCAGCAATGGTGCAATAATGGTGGTGCCTGGTCCCAAGGCTGGGAGGGGACAGACAGTTCTAAGTAGATGTTATATCAGGTGTGCTGAAGATGATATAGCACGCAGTGCAGGGACATCTGGGAGGGGGAATCTGCGGCCGGCCTCACCAAAGGGCCCGCGGAACAAAAAGGTTTTTGTTCCTTCTTCATCTGGCAGCATGCGTATCTTGAACTCAATATTATAGATAGGAGATGGTGGATCCTATGGGTGTGTGTGTGTATGTATATATATAAAAATGCAGGAAATTGTGAATACTTATGAGCAGTGTTCCCTGTAAGGTGAGCGACTGAGCAGGCACGCACTCAGCATTTAGGTGCTGTGCAGATAAAAATGTTGCCACAGGAGGTGCATTCCGGTAGCCGCCTCTCCCTCCCTCCCCATGAGAAGGTGGGGCAGTGAGCCGCTAGGAACGAGCGCAGCCCTCTGGTCTGCAGAGCGTCCCTGGGTCAGGTTAGGAAAGTGTGTGGAGTGTAGTAGTAGTGCTGGGTGAGGTAGGGAGGGTGCAAGAGGCCTGCTGTAGAGGCCTGCTAGGGGAGAACTGAAGCCTGGGTGGACGTTTCTTTAGCAAGTGAGATGAGGCAGACTCGGGTGGCACCTGCTGCTCCTCAAGGAGTCGAGGAGGGTGGCAGCAGCTCTGGTGAGTGGGTGTGGGGAAAGAGCCGGATGTACCTCTTTTTTCTCTCCTTCCTTCCTTCCTTCCTCCCTCCCTCCCTCCCTCCCTCCCTCCCTGAAGAGAGTTAATTACAAACCACCTCTGAGCATCTCTTGCCCTGAAAACCAGCTGCAACTGGAGAGTTGTTTACTCCCCCACGACCAAATGGAGGGATGTCCCTTAAAAACTCAATTATTTATATGTCTAATCCAGATGCATGCCGTGCACTTGTAACTCAATATAGAAGTATTTTTAAAATTGTAAATATGCGCTGGATAAGCTGCATGAAAGGCTGACTACCACGCAGTAGCTTTGAATTTAAAATATTTTTGCTCAGACCATCAAAAGATCTGCTCAGTGGTTGGGAAGCGCCGCTCAGTGGTGGGGAAAAACCAGAACGAACATTGCTTATGAGCTGCCGTGGCAACAGCATGCCTATTTGTTTTACATCTCTCTGTTTTTTGCTATTAGGCGCAACTGATCTATGACAACCCCGTGGAGTTTTCAAGGCAAGAGATGCTCAGAAGGGGTTTGCCATTGCCTGCCTCTGTAGAGCAACTCTGGGATTCTTTTGTGGTCTCCCATCCAAATTCTAACTGGGTCCAACCCTACTTAGCTTCTGAGAGCTGACAAAATTAGTCCAGCCTGGGTTATGTGGGTTGGGGCTCCCATCTCACAGAGAAAGCCTTTTTGCCCAGTTACTTTCATCTCATGCTTCTGCAAAGGTTCTGGGCATTTAAACTGGGCTGGGTCAACTTTTAGAAGAGCCTTGTGCTAGCCCAGGAGAATTTTTGATCTGTTCCCTCTGATCAGTTGACAAGTGGTTAAGAGTGGTGGACTCTAATCTGGAGAATCTGGTTTGATTCCCCACTACTTCACGTGAGCGGCAGGCTCTTATCTGGTGAACTGGATTTGTTTCCCCGCTCCTGCAAAAGAAATCTCCTTCTTCTTCCTACTACCATCATATCACAAGCTGTGTTTGAAAATCCTCTTAATGTCAGGACATTTGTCCCCAATGTCTGTTGTCTGTTTAGCCAGTTTGAAAAATCCTTTGCAGGGCTTTTCATAGTCTACTTTAAATTATTCTGGCAGCTGAATTTTAATGTTCACCGCAAACATGACTCTGCCTGACTCCAGATCATTTGCATTTTTTTATTTAAATATTTATGCCTGATTTTATCTGCAGTGTTGGGGGGAGGGGACCAAGAGTGTCCTACAAGATGGTTCCCCCTCTATTCTTTATCCTTTTAACAATAACCCCCGCCCCCCTCACTCGAGACAACTCAAGCTGAGAGGCAGTGACTAGTCTTTGGGCACCCAGTGAGCAGAAGGGGGATCCAAACCTGCGTCTTACAGATCTAGCTTGACATTCTAGCCACAGCAGCATCCTGACTTTGTATGAATTGACACAGTTCTCTTTTATTTGCATCTCACTTTTCTCGCAAGGAGAAGCAGACAAGCCTTTATTGGCATTCCAAATTACAATAAAACAATTGTCCATAAAAGACAGATAAATACAACAAACATTCAGAGTCTTATCAATAGTGTAGTCCAGATGAACTCATCAAAAGTGCCATTCCCATACACCTCTCGCAAGGAACTCAGAGTAGAGTCCGCTGTCTCCCTCCTCCGTTTTATTTTTCCCAATGCCATCAGCTCAGGTTGAGAGACTTGACAGCTCAGGTCTCCCAGTTAGCTGGATGGGGACTTGAACCCGGTTCTCTCAGTTCTGTCCATAGAGTTTAATCAACTGCCTCACACTGGTGCTCTGTCAAATAGGACACCGATCGTTGGGGGCAGGGCCGAAGAGCTATTTCCTCTCCATCGTCCCAAACCGTCCTTTTATGCCCGTCTTCCGTTTCTTTACTCAAGGAAACCTGTCCTCCTGTGCACGGATGGCCAAGGATTCTTCGTAAGCTTTTTAAAAGCTTTTTTTTTTGCAGGCCCCAGTGTCTAATGCTCGTTGGCACTCTGAAAAGAAAAACCAGAAGACTGGTGTGACAGGGCTCCTATACACGGGAGTCGTGCCGAGTCATTGCACGCCGGCCTCAAACCCGATTCTCCTCTGCTTTTGGGGAAAAAAAATGGACTGTCTTAAATCCGATATTGAAACTTGCTGACTCCCAGTTAGCATAGAAAAAGTAAACAACTGCCTCTTGTATAGACATACAAATCCAACATCAAAGCTTCTGAGGTTCAATAGGAACCTGCATTTCTAACTCAAGGTGAAAGCAGTCTCATGCAGGAAATGTGCAAGGGGCAGAGAGGCGAAGATGCTGCCCGTTTCGCTATTAGCTTTGGACCACATGTTGTGTGGAGGGTGCGTGAGTTTCTCCAAATCAGGAAGGAACACTCACCATCTGTATAGTTTTTAGGTTTTAGTGCTAAGTTTACATGGTAATATTGGTACTATTTTAACTTTGTATGTAAGCCCCCTGAGCCTGGCCAGGAAGCAGAGGCGTAGCTGGGCCAAACTGCGCCCGGTGCGCATTCTACATTTTCCGCCCGCCCGCCCCCCCTTCCCCGGTGGTGCCCCCCCCACACTTGCCTTAGTTCCTTTCCTTTTTCTAGAACTTTTTCAGGCTGCAAAAGGCCTGTTCACAGTAAAAACGGCCTGGTGGGAACTATACTTCCCAGGAAACCTTGTGAGCCCCAAGGTCTCCTGGGAACTGTAGTTCCTCAGGCCGTTTTTACTGCGAACAGGCCTTTTGCAGCCTGAAAAAGTTCAAGAAAAAGGAAAGGAACTAAGGTAAGTATGAGAAGGGGGTGGGGGCGCCACGGGGGGAAAGGGGGAGGGGTCTGGGGGTGATTTTCTGCGCCCCCCTGGCATGCGCCCAGTGCACAGCGCACCCCCTATCCTCTTGTAGCTCCACCACTGCCAGGAAGGCAGGGTATAAGTAGAGTAGAGTAAGTGGGGGATGAACATGGTGGTCAAGGACATTGAAGAAGAAAAGTTTGGATTTATATCCTACCTTTCTCTCTTGTAAGGAGACTCAGTGTGGCTTACAAGCTCCTTTTCCTTCCTCTCCCCACAGCGGACACCTTGTGAGATAGGTGGGGCTGAGAAAGTTCCAAAGAACTGTGACTAGCCCAAGGTCACCCAGGAGGAATGTAGGAGTGCAGAAACACACCTGGTTAAGCCTCTGCCACTCAGGTGGAGGAGTTGGAAATCAAACTCGGTCCTCCAGATTAGAATGCACCTGCTCTTAACCACTACACCATCTTTTTGGGCTTTAACATTTGTATGGTTCAAAACTTAAATTCGCTGTGCAAAGTGTCATGTTAAGTAGCCGGCTGTTAGGCTGACTATGAGAAGACATAAAAATGACCTCTTTGGTCATCTGCCCCCTCCCCCCCCCCGCCCAGGACTTTGGATTAACCCCTCCCGCCTCCCCCACACACATATATTGAAGCATCACACTGCGGACGAATAAACCGTTGCATGAAACAGTCAATTTCATTTTTATCCTGTCCTTCGTTCCAGTTGCTCGGGGGAGCCTACATAGATTTCTCCCCCCTTCACAGTGGGGTTAGACCGAGTGACATAGTGCAAGTGGTGTAAAGACCATAATACAATTACTCGATTCATTCCAGGAAGTATTTATGGCCATGTGTGTTTGTCAGCCTTGCTGATTTAGATCTTACCTTTCCTGTTCCTTCCTGATTTGGCAAAACCACAAACGGCTGCGACTCCGCTTGCCGCTTGTAGGGGTACTCACACACAGGCTAATTCGGTCTGAGCTGCTGAATTGTGCAGCTTTTTGAAACGGCACCACTGCACAAACTTGAAGCCGAAACTTTTTGTTTCGTCAACGTGTATATTTGTCGCTGCGGTCGCTCTCCCAAAAGAGGCATTCCCTTGGGTGAAAAGATATGGATGGGCCCGGGTTGAAAAGCATTTTTGAAGGCCTGCTGCCCGGTTTATTTATTGATTCGTCGCTGTTTTTCCTCGCAGAGTTCAAGGCAGCTTACAAACAAATCACAGGCAATAAAATATGTTGAAAACGTAAAATTGTAAATCACAGTTTAAGGCTGTTCTAAAAAGACTGTTACAGCAAAAGATTTTAGTATAGTCAATTGAGGTGCAGTGGTCAAGAAAATGTTATGCTTCCGCTTTAAAATATAATGCTGTCTTTGTCAAAACCATGCAGGGGTCTGCAATCAGCGGCTCTCCAGATGTTCATGGACTACAAATCCCATCAGCCCCTGCCAGCATGGCCAGTCGGCTGATGGGATTTGTAGTCCATGAAGATCTGGAGAGCCGCTGATTGCAGACCCCTTAGTGCATTATTGAACATGGTACTTTTGAATGCCAAAATGTATATTTACTTTCAGACTTCCAAGCAGATGGGAAGAGCAGGACTAGGCAGGCACTAGGGCCCAGGCGGGGCATTCTACAACAAAGGAAGTCCAGCATGTTGAGTTCTTTGGCGGAGGAATAGACAACCCTACTAGCATCTTTTTCTGAGGCAGACTATAGTAACTTAACCTCCTTGGGGGATGGGGGTTGTTTCTTAATTATGAGGCTGCCTCCCAAAATGCCCTTTCTTGTGTACTCATGAAACAAGCATTTTTGAATGATGGGACAGTCAGGATCTTAACTTCCAGGCGGGAACATATGGGAGATTAATAGGGGATACCTTTTTTAATGACAAGACGATTTCCTTGCTGTAAAGCAGTGGCTCTCAACCTTCCTAACGCCGCGACCCTTTAATACAGTTCCTCATGTTGTGGTGACCCCCGACCCTAACATTTATCCATTTTACAGATGGAGAACACTGATGCAGAGAGTCTTAGGCGCCCCCTGTGAAAGGGTCATTCGGCCTCCAAGGGGGTCCCGACCCCCAGGTTGAGAACCACTGCACTAGAGGTTCCCAAATTGGTGCCTGCTGACACCTGTCATGGTGCCCACGGTGTTTTTAGAAAACCAGCAAGGTCAGATGGTGTTTTTGCCTCGAAAGGCTTTCGATTGGCCAATGGAGATTTGATTAGCTGGTGGAACGAGCTGCCAAGTGGTGTTAGGGCCCTGTGGGACTTAGGGTTAGGGTTAGGGTTACGACCCCCAGGTTGAGAACCGCTGCTGTAAAGGCTGTTGCCCCAGTCTAGCCCCTCCAGCTTCCTAACTCTTCCTCTCCTACAATCTCCCCAGCAGGTCTTGAGCTCCTTTCCACGATGGCTGAGCAAGGGGAGGAGACCCTGGTGTACGTGGAGCACCGCTACGTCTGCTCCGAATGCAGCCAGCAGTTCAGCTCCTTGGAAGAAGCACTGGTCCACCAGCAGAGCCACATGTGCCCCCAAGAGCAGCAGTACGAAGTGGTGGGGCTGGCGGAGGCCGGGCTGGTGGCAGGCGGCGAGGCTGGGCTCTATCAGACGGTGACCGTTCAAGAAAGCCAGTACCAGTGCTTGGAATGCAGGCAGATCCTCCTCTCCCCGGGGCAGTTGTTGGAACACCAAGAGATGCACCTCAAGATGGTGACGCAGGAGCCAGAGCCGTTGGTGAAACCGATCAGTTCCAGCCAGATCCACTACGAGTGCATTGAATGCAAGGCCTTGTTCAACAGCCAAGACGTGTGGCTCGCCCACCGGCAGACTCACCGCAAGCCTCCCGAGCCCCCAGCCCCTCCTCAGAACCGAGCGCTGGTCAACCTGGAGCATTCATACCGTAAGCCTGAAGGTGGGGTAGATGCCGGCGGCACCGTGCAGCTGTTGCTATATGAGTGCAGCGAATGCTTCCAGCTGTTCCAGTCGACCGAAGATTTCCTGGAGCATCAGGCCACGCACCAAGTCATCGCCCCGTCCCCTGCGCCACGAGCCCGGAATCAGCCCGCTGTCTGCCCCGCGGAGATGAAGGAACTGCCACCCCCACCGCCGTTGAGCTTGGTGGGGGTGCACAACGGGGCCATCCCCCCGCCCGCTCCCCCCAGCGTCACAGCCACCGACCACAGCTACGAGGTGAAGATCAGCCCCGGGGAGCAAGCCCCCCACAAAGCCAAGCCGCCGGCCAAGGAGCACGAATGTTCCGAGTGCGAACAGGTCTTCCCCTCGGCTCACAAGCTCCAGTTGCACATGAGGAGTCACCGGCAGGGTGCCTTCAAATGTCCGCTCTGCAGCAAAGTGCTGCCGTCCCCCGGGGCGCTCGAGAAGCATCGGGAGGAGCACAGCGGGGAGTCACGCTTCCTGTGTGTGGACTGCGGCCTGGGTTTTGGGACCGAGGCCGTGTTGCTGTCCCACCGGCGCTCTCACTCGTCCAACCCTCTCTACCGCTGCACTTGCGGGAAAACCTTCATCAACATGACCAAGTTCCTGTACCATCGGCGCTCCCACAGTGCCAATTCAATGCAGTCTCCTGAATTGCCTGAATCTCCTCTGGAGGACCAGCCTATGGAGGAGGAGCCGCCCGAGGCCCCCCAACCCCCCGAGGAGCAGCAGGAGGTGGTCCCTCTGGCTATCATCTGCTCGGTGGACAACGCCGCCACCGCCCTGGTGGACAGCATTGCCGTGGAGCAAAAACTGGAGGAGTTTCAGTGCCAGCTGTGTAGCAGCACCTTCCCCAAGCAGGCGCAGCTGTCGCGCCATCAGCGCTTTGCCCACAAGATGGAGCGCCGCCACAAGTGTCTGACCTGCGGCAAGATGTTCAAGAAGAAGTCCCACATGCGCAACCACCTCCTGACCCACACAGGAGAGAGGCCGTATCACTGCAAGGAGTGCGGCAAGAGCTTCAACTCCCCGGCCAACCTGCAGCGCCACCGCCTGACGCACACGGGCGAGCGCCCGTACCGCTGCGACATCTGCCAGAAATGCTTCACGCAGTCATCCACTTTGCAGCAGCACCTCCTGGTGCACAGCCGCCACTACCCGTACAAATGTCAGGAGTGCGGCAGCGTCTTCCACCGGCCCTACCGCCTGCTCATGCACCGTTACCACCACACCGGGGAGTACCCCTACAAGTGCCAGACCTGCGGGCGTTCCTTCTTGCTCCGCCGCCTGCTGGAGGTCCACCAGTTGAGCCACACGGGCCAGCAGCCTCATCGCTGCACGTCGGGTTGCGGCGCGGCCTTCGTCACCGCCGAGCAGCTGAAGGAGCACAAGTGCGGCAAGATGAGCCGTCACTTCGAATGCTCCGTCTGCGGCAAGAAGGTTGGCTCGACCGCGCAGCTGAGAGCCCATGAACGCCTACATGGGGACATCCAGACTTCCGAAGGAGCGGAGGAGGAGCCCCCCATGCTCGAGCCGCCCCCGCCCCGTCCCCGTCGCCCGGCCTGCCCCAAGACGTTTGAGTGCGGCGACTGCAAGAAGCTGTTTAGCACGGAGACGTCCCTTCAGGTTCATCGCCGCATTCACACCGGCGAGCGCCCTTATCCTTGCCCAGATTGCGGGAAGGCCTTCCGGCAGTCCACACACCTCAAAGACCACCGACGCCTGCACACGGGGGAGAAGCCCTTCAAATGCAACGATTGCGGCAAGGCATTCACCATCGCTGTACGTCTGGCTGAGCACAAGCGCATACACACCGGGGAGCGCCCGTATAACTGCGACGCTTGTGGCAAGGCCTACCGCTCTTTCTCCAACCTCTGGAAGCACCGCAAGATGCATCAGCAGCAGCGCCTGCAACACGAGCAAGAGGTCATGGCGGAGGCCGTAGCTGCCGCCGCCGCTGCTGCCGCAGCAGCAACATCGTCGTCATCCACTAACGAGCAGGTCTACGGAAACACCGTGACCATTATGGAGACCATCCCGGTGGTGGAGACCATTGAAATCTATCCGACCGATGGGGGGGTTCACTTTGAGAATATCCAGGTGGAGAACGTCCAGATTGGGGGGGTTTGAGTTGGGCTGGGGGGAGCAAGGAAGGGCAGCTGATCACGCTCTGCGGACTGGGAGCTGCTGTTCTCTGGCTCCCCCTTATGGGCCTCAGGTGTAGCTGCAGCAGCTGACACCCTCTTAATCTCTCCTCCGGCTTTTGCCTGTGTTCCCTTTCCTGCCTGCATCCTGGCTGTATCTGGACCGTGGGCACATCCTTCCTTCCAGATTGTATAGATGGACTGGATGCCACTCTCTCCTCCCCTCCCCTCCCCTGCCCCCTTCAGGGCAGCAACTTGGGCACTCCATGCCACCATGGCCACTGCTCCTTCACCCCCTGCTGTTTGGCCAGGCCTTTCCCCATTCAGCTGTATGAAGCGTGGCTTTTCTTTTACGACTTGGGTTGTCCCAAAAAAAATGCCCACTAGCAGCCTTCTCTGTGGCTGATCCCTATGGCAAAAAAAATCTTCCTTTTTTTTTGTTTATTTGTTTATTAGAGTGCTCCTGGGAGTGCTGACTTCTCGGCCAGGGCACAGTCTGGATTGTAAATACCTCTTGACTGAATTTCTCTTCCACCTTACGAGATTCTCTCCCTGTTTGCCAACGGTCTTCGTCTCCCAGTCGTTACTCGTGGCCGGTAACAGCATAATTCGTTTGGTTTCTCGCTAACTGGATTCCTTCATACGGCCACGAGGGTTTTTTTTTTTTTGTTATTTCGTATTAAAATTAAAACAGAAATCAAAGCACTCTTAACTTTTGAAGCGTGGTTCTTTTGCTTTGGGGGGGAGTTGGCGATTATGACCAAAAAAACCGGTCTGGTGCTGCTAAAGGGAAGATCTCGACCAACTGATGGAATTTTTTTCGTTGACCCGCCGTCCACTGTTTTAAGACATCCAGAGGAAACTTGCTGGGATAGCTCCACAGGGGTCGATAGAGTAGAGTAGTCTATTTTTAAAACCTCTGCAACTAAAAACAGCCATGCCCTTGATCTGTTTCTTAAAGTTGATTATTTTTAATACCTGCCACTCGCACCATTTCGAAAGGGGATGCCTTCATCTCTGGCATGGGGGGGTCAAACTACGCAGGCGATCCATTAATAAGATTTCCTAGTTGGTTTTTTTAAAGTAGTAGCTGGGAAGGGGGAGGGGTTTTTTAAAAATTAAGTTGCACCCCCTCCTCCCGCCTTTTGAAGACAATAGTACCAATGGTTGTTCCTCTATAGGGCGAATAAATTTGGGGGAGGGGGAAGACAAATTGGGGAAACAGCCCAGAAAGAAGTGTTTAAAACCTTCATGTTGCAGCCCTGATCCAATTGCCCCCCCCCTTTCCCCCACTTGGAGAAGACATTGATTGTACATCTCCTGCCTCACGTGGTTCGATTACAGACGAAGAGGAATTTGGATTTATACCCGCCTTTCCTCCTATAAGGAGACTCAGTGGCTCACAATTTCCTTTCCCTTCCTCTCTCCACGACAGACACCTTGTGAGGTAGGTGGGGCTGAGAGAGTTCCGAGAGAACTGTAATTAGCCCAAGGTCACCCAGAAGGCTTTGTGAGTAAAAGCCGGGAAACAAATCCAGGTCATCAGAGAAGACCCTCCCCCTCACGCGGAGGAGCAGGGCGACAAACCTAGTTCTCCAGATTAGAGTCGGCTGCTCTTGATCTCGACATCTTGCTGGCTCTCAGGTCCTGCTTCTGCAAATGGATGCATGATCTAAACACCTTCCCCAAACACTTGTTTAATAGTCCACCTTTCTCCTCAATGGGAAGCTGCTCGCCTCGTTCTGTCCTCCGTTTCATCCTTACAACAACCCTGTGAGGTAAGTTAGGCTGAGTGCATACAGCTGGCCCAGGGGGGCTCAGCAAGCTTCCACGGCAGATCAGGAATTCGAGCCTGGGTCAACCATCTCTTAGCCTGACACTGCCACACCGTGCCCCATTTTCATGTGGAAACGAATGCAGATTTGACCATTTAAAACTCATGCCGTGCTCTGTGGTTTGCAAGGTGCCGACTCTGCAAGAGTGTAGGCACCTGGTCAAGACCACCCGCTGCACCCGGGCATACAGACGATCCCTTCTGGGCAGCACCTCTCTCCCTTACACTCCCTCCCTCCCCTTCACCTGGGCCAGCTCCCTATTGTTTTAGCCCAGGGGTCTGCAACCTGTGGTTCTCCAGATGTTCATGGACTACAATTCCCATCAGCCCCTGCCAGCATGGCCAACCTATGGTTCTCCAGATGTTCATGGTCTACAATTCCTGTGGCCAATTGGCCAGGCTGGCAGGAGCTGATGGGAATTGTAGTCCATGAACATCTGGAGAGCCACAGGTTGCAGACCCCTGGTTTAGCCCAATGGTGGTGAACCTTTTCGAGACCGAGTGCCCAAATTGCAATCCAAAACCCACTGATTTATCACAAAGTGCCAACACAGCAATTTAACCTGAATACTGAGGTTTTAGTTTAGAAAAAACGGTTGCCTCCGAGGCACGTGTTACTCGGGAGTAAGCTTGGTGAAGCAGCCGTTCAACGCTACAAATGGGTGAATCACAATCCTAGGAGGGTTTATTCAGAAGCAAGCCCCCATTGCCAGCAACCGAGCTTACTCCCAGGTAAAGGATAATGCCCAGGCCAGCCTAGATGAGTGTGTGTGTGGGGGGAGGGTGATTTTCCATCCCCCTCCCACATGGTGAACTCTGTGCACGAGTGCCCACAGAGAGGGTTCTGAGTGCCACCTCTGGCACCCGTGCCATAGGTTCACCACCACTGGTTTAGCCCCAGCCCAATTTCTGAAATTTGTTGGGGGTGCATTATAGGGGATGTATGATTACGTATTTTTAGGAGTGAGGGTAGGGCAGGGGTGCCCAATTCTGGCGCTTCAGATGTTCATGGACTACAATTCCCATCAGATGGGTCTGATGGGAATTGTAGTCCATGAACATCTGAAGCGCCAGAGTTGGACACCCCTGGGGTAGGGTATGGGAATGGGGTTTTTTTTTGAAAAAATTGTATTTTTATGATGTTTTTAGGATTGTCCCCTGCCCAGGGACTTTATGGGAAATAAGTGCACAATAAGTCAATTTATTGATTCTTTCTTACACTGCGAGACAAGCCCTAAAATGAGCATATCCCTCTCCAGGGAAGGTACGCACACGAGAGCACATAACGCTTCTTTATACTGAAGCAGACCCCGAGTGCTTCAACGTCGGTCTTGTCTTCTCAAACTGTCACCGGCTCTTTGGGGCCTCAAGTGGAGGCCTTTCGCGTCCCCTGTTGCCCGATCCTTTTAATTGGATTTGGCAGGGATTGAACCCCGGACCTTCTGTTGCTCAGCCACGGCACCCTTCACGGTATGTTATCTCTTGGTAATGCAGATCCAGTTATCCCTGGAAGTTTCTTTGCTGCTTTGTGTCGCGGTAACACCAGAACGGCCTGTGTCGTTAAGTCGCATCATGATAATATACAATAGCACCCCATTGGGAAGCTGAGCTGATTGACAGCCAATGTCACACCAATCTTTAAGAAAGGATCTAGGGGGGACCCGGGAAATTACAGGCCAGTCAGTTTGACATCTGTTCCTGGCAAATTAGTAGAATCTATCATTAAAGATAAAATTATTAAACATGTAGAAAAGCAAGACCTGCTGAGAAAGAGTCAGCATGGCTTTTGCAGAGGCAAATCCTGTCTTACAAACTTACTAGAGTTCTTTGAGGGTGTAAACAGGCATGTGGATAAGGGGGAACCAGTGGACATTGTCTACTTGGATTTTCAAAAGGCTTTTGACAAAGTTCCTCACCAGAGACTATTGAGAAAACTCAGCAATGAAGGAATAAGAGGGGAAGTCCTCCTATGGATTAAAAACTGGTTGAGAAACAGGAAGCAAAGAGTGGGTGTAAATGGGAAATTCTCACAATGGAGAGATGTAAGGAGTGGTGTCCCCCAAGGATCCGTTTTGGGACCAGTGCTCTTTAACCTATTCATAAATGACCTGGAAGTAGGGGTGGGTAGCGTGGTGGCCAAGTTTGCAGATGATACCAAATTATATAGTGTGGTGAGAACCGCAAAGGATTGCGAAGAGCTCCAAGCGGACCTTGATAAATTAGGTGAGTGGGCTAAGAAATGGCAAATGCAGTTCAATGTAGCAAAATGTAAAGTGATGCACATAGGGGCAAAAAATCCAAACTTCACATACACGCTACAGGGGTCCGCGCTATCAGTCACAGACCAGGAAAGGGATTTGGGCGTCTTAGTTGATAGTTCCATGGGAATGTCAACTCAATGCATGGCAACTGTGAAAAAGGCAAACTCTATGTTGGGGATAATTAGGAAAGGAATTGAGAATAAAACTGCAAAGATTGTCATGCCCTTATATAAAGCCGTGGTGCGACCGCACTTGGAGTACTGTGTTCAGTTCTGGTTGCCACATCTCAAAAAGGATATTGTAGAGATAGAAAAAGTGCAGAAGAAGGCAACGAGGATGATTGAAGGGGACTGGAGCACCTTCCTTATGGGGAGAGGCTGCAGCGTTTGGGACTCTTTAGTTTGGAGAGGAGACGTCTGAGGGGGGATATGATTGAAGTCTATAAAATTATGCATGGGGTAGAAAATGTTGACAGAGAGAAATTTTTCTCTCTTTCTCACAATACTAGAACCAGGGGGCATACATTGAAAATGCTGGGGGGAAGAATTAGGACTAATAAAAGGAAACACTTCTTCACGCAACGTGTGATTGGTGTTTGAAATATGCTGCCACAGGAGGTGGTGATGGCCACTAACCTGGATAGCTTTAAAAGGGGCTTGGACAGATTTATGGAGGAGAAGTCGATTCATGGCTACCAATCTTGATCCTCTTGATCTGAGATTGCAAATGCCTTAACAGTCCAGGTGCTTGGGAGCAACAGCCGCAGAAGGCCATTGCGTTCACATCCTGCATGTGAGCTCCCAAAGGCACCTGGTGGGCCACTGCGAGTAGCAGAAAGCTGGACTAGATGGACTCTGGTCTGATCCAGCTGGCTTGTTCTTATGTTCTTATGTTCTTACAGTGTTTTGCATGTATAAAGAAGAAGAAGAGTTTGGATTTATATCCCCCCTTTCTCTCCTGCAGGAGACTCAAAGGGGCTGACAATCTCCTTGCCCTTCCCCCCTCACAACAAACACCCTGTGAGGTGGGTGGGGCTGAGAGAGCTCCGAAGAACTGTGACTTGCCCAAGGTCTCCCAGGTGGCGTGTGTTGGAGTGCACAAGCTAATCCGGTTCACCAGATAAGCCTCCACAGCTCAGCGCGGCAGAGCGGGGAATCAAACCCAGTTCCTCCAGACTAGAATGCACCTGCTCTTAACCACTAGGCCACTGCTGCTCCTGATGGGAATTGTAGTCCACGAACATCTGAAAGTCCCAGATTCTTGTCTGTCGCGTGTACAGCAGAAAGGATCTTCTTGTCTAACAGGCTGCGAGAGACCGTTCACGGCTGGAGTCTGGTTGCAAGTCGGACTGAAACGATGCCACTGAACTAGCTGGTCGGTTGGAAGAACGTGGAGGGTGTTGTTCTCATGTGGGGCTGGGTCTAAACTGCGCTGTTATCTGTGCAAACAGGTTACAGGGAGGTAGTATCCCCAGCTTAAAAGAGGTGCCGGGTGGATGCAAAACCTCCGAAGTGAGTCCTTTTCGCCAACCTGGGATCCCAATTAGACCAGGTCGGAAATGCATGAACTACAGCAGTTAAGAAGAGAAGAGTTTGGATTTATATCCCCCCTTTCTCTCCTGTAGGAAACTCAAAGGGGCTGACAATCTCCTTTCCCGTCCCCCCTCACAACAAACACCCTGTGAGGTGGGTGGGGCTGAGAGAGCTCCGAAGAACTGTGACTAGCCCAAGGTCACCCAGCTGGCGTGTGTGGGAGTGCACAGGCTAATCTGAATTCCCCAGATAAGCCTCCACCGCTCAGGCGGCAGAGCGGGGATCAAACCCGGTTCTTCCAGATTAGAATGCACCTGCTCTTAACCACTGCTGCTCCTGTGTGTAGCTAGGCATTTACGTTACTGTGTGTATCTAGGCGTTATCCCTGTCCGTTCTGTTTACGATGGGAGACTTAAGGGTTTTTCCCTTTCGAGCGGGGCAGGGTGTTGCTAAAGGTCGGGGTTGTTTTTTTTAAAAATCCCTTTTGAGGGTGTGTGTTTCAAGCAGGTGCAGATCTCCGCCGCCTGCGGGAGGACTTTTAGTACTGGAAGCTGCAGCTTTGCCTCACGTCCCCCAGGTGGGGCAATCCCTAAAAACCGCCACGCCACCAGACGTGCGGAGAGCAGCTGCCCACATGCCCCAGGAGAGCTTGCAGGCCGAGCGTGATGGAATGGGCTATCCCCCCGGTGTTTGCTGTCAGTGCAGGACTTTTAAATTGCCAGATGCTATCTCCAAACACCGAGGCTCTGCTGGCGCAATCGTCTGCAACAGCCACTGATAGCCGTAGAGCCGGGGCGTTCCTTAAGGAGCAGGATAAGTGTGTCGCATTTGAGTCGATTCAGTGGGCAAACAGTGGGTTGGTACAGCGTGGCCCTTGGGGCTTCGCTGCGAGTACCATCTGAAGCGGCTTTAGGAAATGGCCACAGACTGCTTCGTTTCCTGCTTTGGTAACTCTTGCGGTTGGTGTGCTATTGAGTTCTGGGTCTGCAAAATGTCGGAGGTTCTTTATGCTGTCGACCTGGAATTAGCCCTCGGATTGTCCTAAGTTTCCTCCATCTGCATGTGTTTATGGGAGAATTTTATTATCGTTCTTCATTTGTTTCATTTTATACCCTGCCTTTTTCCTCCCAAGGGACCCCAAGTGGCTTGCGGCGTTCTCCGTCGTATCCTCACAACATCCCTGTGAGGTTGACTAGGTGGCGAGCATGTGACTGGCCGCAGGTCAGCCAGCGAGCTCCCACGGCACAGTGGGGATTCAAACCTGGTCTCCCAGATACTAGTCGGACACTCCAACCGTGACGTCTCACTGGCTCTTGAAGGTTGATTCCGCACTTGCGTTATTGACCTAAGTTCGAGCTGCGTTCGACCTAAGTGCTCCGCACAACCACTGGGATCGACGTGGTTTTGTACCAGCTTCGCCCCGTGAAACGGTCACATTTCCGACTCCAGTTGGGAACGACTACTTTTTCAGGGAACCACGCTCGAACTCAGCTCGATTCCAGTAAAGTGCGGAATCTCTGGTGCCAGGAGTCCCCCATTCAGCCAATCACAGCTGAGTCTTTCGGGCACGCATACAGCTGGCCAATCAAAAAACGCCACCTTTTTTTTATAACGTGGGTGGGGATAGACGGAACATGGCTGTAGAACAGTAGCCAATCGGAACGGAGGGGCGAAGAGGCACAGGATAATTCCACCCTCTGAGCTGGGATCAAGCTGGTTGCAGTGGGGAACAACAATGGCTTCGACCTAGTTAGTACCCTTCTCAGGGAACTGGGTCGAACCTATTCTACTCGTGTGCGGAATCGCCCGATGTGAGGTTTTTCAAGATTTTTCATTGTGGTTCCCCTCCTTCCTGGGGGGGGGGGATTCCAGAGGAACATATCAATGAGGAAATAAGGGGTGAGAGACACAGGCAGGGCTGAGTTCCTAGTTGCAAGAGCTGGACACTGGCTTCTTTGCCCCTTTGGAACAGAAAACTAGATGTTTTTAGGCTTCTGGGGACAGACCAGGGACGGTTGCCTTGTTCTTGGTAGGCCTTCCCCACCAAAGGCTAACCTCATTGAGGAACGCTGCTGCTTTTTTCGCCCAGACGTCTGCGCTGTTCTTCTTCCTCCCGCAATTTGACTGCTGAAGCAAACCAAGCCCAGCTGTGGCTCTTCTACACGGGCTACCGGGGGCATGTGAAGCAGGTGTCTCTCCTCCCCCCCACCCCCGCACACTTACCCACTGGCCCATCTCCACACAGGTGCAGGGGAACAGGTGAGGGGGTCCCTGTATCTTGGAAGGTGGGAGGGGAAAGACCATGTCAAGGAGCTGGCCGTGGTGCTGGAGACACCAGCTTGGGGGAAGGGGGTTCGGCTGCTGAGATGCGGCCGAGTGAAAGGCCTTTTTGCTCAGTGATGCTTTGCGTGGACATGCGTCTCCTCCCAGGGCTACGGCTGGCGGTCCTTCCTTCGTGTGCTGTTTTTCCTGACCGAGATGTCTCCGACAGCTTGAAGAAGGCTCTCGCTCCGGCTGTCCCTCCCTTCCTGGCGATCCGCGCAGGGTCCTTAACGTTGCCTCCTGAACGTTTCCACCTCTGACACGTTTAACAGGCCTTCCGGTTCAACGGCACACTCCCCTAAGAGGCGCTAATGCGATGTGCATTATGAAATGAGCCCTTTTGAGCAATCCTCCCATTCGCGGCGATGAAGTTATTTGCTTTAAATTGTTAAATGGGGTTTGCTTTAGAATGATGGCTCTGTGCCAAAGCTGAGGAGAAGGCGGGGAGCTCGTGTGTGTCTGTGGGGGCAACTTCCTTCTTCAGGGGAGGGGGAGGCAGCTCTCTAGGAGGCCTCCTGTTGTGTGCGTGGAAGTATTGGAAAGAGATACCTGTTCGCTGTGGGAGTCTTCCAACCGCGAGGAATTGTGAGTTCAGGATATTGGGCTTCTGTTGATTTTCCCAGGGTGGCTGGCTTACCCTCGTATTATTTCATTAAACTTGGCTTTGCGAATGGGCGGGTGGGGAAATAAGGCTCTCCGCACAAGCCGCCGAATTCCTAGCAAATGTTTGCCGTGATGGAGGCGAAGGGAAGCGCAGAACTCTTCAGCAATTCATTCATATCAAGAGAATCATCTGCCGGTCGCAGAAGCCATATCAGGCAACATGAAGCAGAGGGCTGTGTTTGAGCGGGAGTGCGGTAAATTGTCATGTATGTAGTCAACTGGGTATTCAAATGATGCCAGGCCCTTCAGGGTACTACTAAAAGAACGAGGAAGAGAATGAAGAAAGCAGAGTAGGGTATTTCCGTGTAGAGCGGGGAAAGCATGAGGAAACGGGAGAGAAATGCTTTTCATCAGAAGTGGGAGTGGGAACTGTCGTCATGTTGCAACAGACCTGTGGCGAACCCATGGGATTTCTGAGGCAAGAAGAAGATGAGGAGGAAGAGGAGAAGAACAGGAGGAGTTGGAGAGGAGGAGGAGGAATTTGGATTTATATCCCCCCTTTCTCTCCTGTAAGGAAACACAAAGGGGCTGACAATCTCCTTTCCCTTCCCCCCTCACAACAAACACCTTGTGAAATAGGTGGGGCTGAGAGAGCTCCAAGGAACTGTGACTAGCCCAAGGTCACCCAGCTGGCATGTGTTGGAGTGCAAAAGCTGATCCAGTTCACCAGATAAGCTTCCACAGCTCAAGTGGCAGAGCAGGGAATCAAACCCAGTTCTCCAGATGAGAGTGTGCCTGCTCTTAACCACTATACCACGCTGGTGTTCAGAGGTGGCTTGCCTCTGAACACAGCAGCAGTGGCGTAGCAGAGCAGCAGTGGCGTAGGAGGTTAAGAGCTCGTGTATCTAATCTGGAGGAACCGGGTTTGATTCCCAGCTCTGCCGTGTGAGCTGTGGAGGCTTATCTGGGGAATTCAGATTAGCCTGGTATACTCCCACACACGCCAGCTGGGTGACCTTGGGCTAGTCATAGCTTCTCAGAGCTCTCTCAGCCCCACCTACCTCACAGGGTGTTTGTTGTGAGGGGGGAAGGGCAAGGAGATTGTAAGCCCCTTTGAGTCTCCTGCAGGAGAGAAAGGGGGGGGGGATATAAATCCAAACTCTTCTTCTTCTTCTTCATTGCCTGCCTCTAGCCTTCCTTGGTGATCTCACATCCAAATACTAGGACCAACCCTATGTAGATTCTGAGATCTGATCAGGTTGGGTTAGCCTGTATCATCCAGTTCAGGGTCCGTATGGGTTGCACATACAGTAAAGGTAGATTCAGGCATGCCTGCAGCTTGGTTAGTTGTTCCTCTGGCTTTTAGTATCCACTACTAATCTTTATTATGATCTAAGATCAGCAAGCAAACAGATCAATTAGACCAGGGATCTGCAACCTGTGGCTCTCCAGATGTTCATGAACTACAATTCCCATCAGCCCCTGCCAGCATGCCATGCTGGCAGGGGCTGATGGGAATTGTAGTCCATGAACATCTGGAGAGCCGCAGGTTGCAGACCCCTGAATTAGACATAGCCTACAATGATAGTATTCAACAATCCTCATTACAGGTAGCACACATTGCTTAAAATATAAAATAAAATACCGGGTTAAAACTGAACCACCCTGTCTGCCGTATTGAACAATGCCGTAGGAGAGAATCTTGCTCCCTTGATGGTAGTTTCATTGGAGCTTTTGGCCTCGGTATTTTGATGAAATTGCAGAGATGTAACGAGTTCAAATCTCTTGATAGAAGCTGCAATATAAAAGCACATATTCAGTGGTTTCGGTCGTTCCTGACTGGCATGGATACTGATGAAGGTCATAAGGAATGCAAGCAGATCTCCCTTTTATCAAAGCCGACGGAAGGACATTGAACCTGGTTAAGGTAAATGTTCTGCAATGTTTAGGGTTAGTGAAACAAAGTTTTTATTACTGTTCCTTGTTATGAGAGTGGAGTGGCTCCAAGCTCTGCCAGTTGGGAGCAAAATGTCCCGTAATCTTTGTTTAATTAATACTCTGGCCCATTGATGGCTGAGACGCAATGGAACTATTCTGGGCATGCCAAGATGGAGCAATTTTCTCTCTATTATTCCCGACCAACTTGAATGGACATTTAATATCTGAAATTGATTGGCAGTGGATTAAGGACAGTGGGGGGAGAGTTCTTTTTGTAATGCGTAAGCTTATGGAACTCACAGCCCCAAGAGATAAGGAGACCTGCCAACTTAGACAGCTTTGGGAAAGGAATAGAATAGAATAGAATAGAATCTTTATTGGCCAAGTGTGATTGGACACACAAGGAATTTGTCTCCGGTGCATATGCTCTCAGTGTACATAAAAGAAAATACATTTGTCAAGAATCATAAGGTACAGCACTTAATGATTGTCATATAATGAGCTGTGTTCATCAAGGACGAGTCCACAAGCAGCTATTTGCTATAATGGCCAAATAGAATCCCCATGTGCTGATGCAGGGGACTTCTGAATATTTACTTTTGGGACGCCGAAGCAGAGGGAAGACTTGACTCAGTGGCATAGGAGGTTAAGAGCTCGTGCATCTAATCTGGAGGAACCGGGTTTGATTCCCAGCTCTGCCACCTGAGCTGTGGAGGCTTATCTGGGGAATTCAGATTAGCCTGTACACTCCCACACACGCCAGCTGGGTGACCTTGGGCTAGTCACAGCTTCTCAGAGCTCTCTCAGCCCCACCTACCTCACAGGGTGTTTGTTGTGAAGGGGGAAGGGCAAGGAGATTGTCAGCCCCTTTGAGTCTCCTGCAGGAGAGAAAGGGGGGATATACATCCAAACTCTTCCTCTTCTTCTTCTTCTTCCTGTGTCCCGCTTGTAAGTTTTCTTTGTTGGGGCTTTGTCGGCCACTGAAAAGCAGGATATTGCTCTAACACAGCAGTTCTCAACCTGTGGGTTGCGACCCCTTTGGGGGGCGAACGACTTTTTCACAGGGGTCGCCTAAGACTCTCTGCATCGGTGTTCTCCATCTGTAAAATGGATAAATGTTAGGGTTGGAGGTCACCACAACATGAGGAACTGTATTAAAGAGTCGCGGCATTAGGAAGGTTGAGAACCACTGGTCTAACAGGACCACCAGTTTGATCCAGCAGGGCTGATTTTTATATCTCTCTCCAAGCTCTGTCAATTTGGAGCCAATTCAAATGGGATCCAACATTCAAATAGGAAGCATGCTTCATGCTTTTTGGAAACAAATGTTTGGATTTGTAAGGGTAGCTTCTTGGAGAAGTCCATCTATCATGGTGGTTGTTTGTTTTTTTGCACGAATCAGTGATGTGGACACTCCTTTTGATTGGAAAGGGGTAAGCCTGAACTGGTAATCATGCAGTGATACAGTGGGCAGCCTCCTCAGAAAGAGCAACACTACTAGCTTAGTGCGGTTCCAGCTGCAGTCAATGCATCAACATGGCAGAAATAGTCGCACACATGTGCATCCGGGCAGAAGTAAAGTGGAAGAGCGGTGACTCAGAGCGGCTTTCCATGTGAGTGGGTGCGTTACGTTCCCAGGAGCCATTATTTAATTAGGATAATGCTTGGAGCAGATACGGGGAGGGGGCTGAGACTCAGCAGCGGAGAACACCTGCATGGCACTCAAATGCTCCCAAGTTCAGTCCCTAGAACAGGGGTCTGCACCCTGTGGCTCTCCAGATGTTCATGGACTACAAATCCCATCAGCCCCTGCCAGCACGGCCAATTGGCTAAAAGTTTATTGTGGGGCTGATGGAGGAAGCCTTTTGTTAAACTGAAGTCCTAATTAATTTGGGCGAATGGATCCAGATGATCTCGTTGTTGTTTTTCTAGCAGCGTGGGGTGTAGCGGTCACGGCAGTTCGCGTCCGACTAGGACAGGGGTCTGCAACCTGTGGCTCTCCAGATGTTCACGGGCTACAAATCCCATCAGCCCCTGCCAGCATGGCCAATTGTAGTCCATGAACATCTGGAGAGCCGCAGGTTGCAGACCCCTGTCCTAGAACACTGATGGTGAACCTTTTCAAGACCAAATTGCAACCCAAAATCCACTTATTTATCGCAAAGTGCCAACATGCCAATTTAACCTGAATACTGAGGTTTTAGTTTAGGTTGGCTCCAAGGCGTGTGTTGCTTGGGAGTAAGCTTGGTGGTAGTCGATGGTTTTGCTTTGAAGCAACCGTGCAACTCTTCCAATGGGTGAATCATGACCCTAAAAGGATTTACTTAGAAGCAAGCCCCATTGCCAGCAACCAAACTTACTCCCAGGTAAAGGATCACACATTAGTTCTTCGCATGAAAATCAGTGGGGTTTAACAGCGCTTAACAGGGTTACCTACACTGCTTCCCCAAAACTAGGTCTTAGGTTTAATGCTAATAATTGAGCCCAGCGGCCCAGGCCAGCCTAGATGTGTGTGTGTGTGGGGGGGGACTCTGTTTGCGTGTGCCCACAGAGAGGTCTCTGAGTGCCACCTCTGGTACCCATGCCATAGATTCGCCACCACTGTCCTAGAAGCTCCGGTGACAGAATTTCACTCCAGAGAGGTTGGGAGCATCCTCTTCTCTGCCTCTCTGTGTGGCCAGACAGGGAAGACAGTCTTGAGCTAAATGAGAGGTTGGTTTGATCCAGCGCGCAATTAGGAAATCAGCATGCAATTGAGGCCAGCGCCGATCCCAAAGGTATTTCCTGCCACCAGTGCTCTGCGGTTACAGGTGCACTGCTGCAATATTTTAGTGAGACAGACCTCCTTTCCTTTATTTAACAATCCACTGACCCAGAAGACTTGCGTAGAACAAACCTTACAAATCCCTCCATCTGTTTCCATTCTTGCATAGAATCTGCGGCTGCCAGACATTTGGCCACAGCCAACGTGATGCCAGGATAAGCATCAGCCAGTGGGAAAGGCATAGAATCAAAGGAAATCTTGGCGACTATCGCTGGATGTACCCGCTGCTCTCTCAAGGGGCAGTCAGTGTACAATCAAAGAAGACATGGGACGAAGTTTCAATTGTCCTAGACACACTTGCACAAAACCTACCCAAGGAACGCACTCCGGCCACCAAAACTGCAGAAGAGAAAGCATTTAGCCGAGTCCGGTGATGGCGAAACTATGACACGTGTGTTAAAGGCGACATGCCAGAACGTTTGGGGTGACATGCCAGCATTCACCAACGCCACACAGTGACTGTTTTCCCTGCTTGAGTCTGAGTCATGCTCGTAATGATTCAGTGTTTCTTTATATAACACATAGCACCACACATGACTGGATTGTATTTTTTAAAAAACGATAAATGAATATGTAAATAATTTTGGGAACAGGGATGGGTGACGATCCAGCAGAGTCACGCTAGGCGCTTTCCAAATTTTTGACACGTCGAACCCAAAAGGTTCGCCATCACTGGCCTAGGCCAAAGAAAAGCCTTCTGGTATTTGAGGACGGTCTCTTTTTATTTATTTATGAGATTTATATCTTGCCCTTCCCTGATTATTAGCTAACAATTTAAACACAATCACTTAAAATACATAATATGCATAATATGGTTAAATATGCAAACAAGATGGAACAGATTCCCTATATAAATATGGCTGATATGTGTGTTTTGAGGGTTTTTTGCATAAAATATTCTGCTTTTTTGTGTCAGGAGAGGCGGCAGGCAGCTTGCATGACCTCCTACTGAAACATTTATTTATTTAGATTTATACATTGCTCTCTCCTCTCATAAGAACATAAGAACATAAGAACTAGCCTGCTGGATCAGACCAGAGTCCATCTAGTCCAGCACTCTGCTACTCGCAGTGGCCCACCAGGTGCCTTTGGGAGCTCACAGGCAGGATGTGAAAGCAATGGCCTTCTGCTGCTGCTGCTGCTCCTGAGCACCTGGTCTGCTAAGGCATTTGCAATCTCAGATCAAGGCGGATCAAGATTGGTAGCCATAGATCCGTGGTGGCGAACCTTTGGCGTAACCCCACTTGTGGAAATGAATGCAGAGACTATTTTGGTCTCCCAGTTGCGGCACCCTCTCCCTTACCAAATTGGTCCCTCGCCTGCCCGGATTTAATTCCAGCATGAAAGAACGTATTATCCCGCAAGTTCTGTGTCATTGTTTCTACCACCCGTGGACTGATGTCCGACGTTTCAGTCGGTTTGCGTCTGGTTTTAGCAAACTCAAATTGTTTTGTTAGCCAGGGGTGGCTTTTTTTAATGACATTTTAGCTGCTGCTTTATTTTGTTGTCAATCAGGGATGACTAACTCTGCCCCTCCAGATGTTCCTGGACTATGATTTCCATCAGCCCCCATCAGCATGCTGGCAGGGGCTGATGGGAATTGTAGCCCATGAACATCTGGAGGGCCAGAGTTGGATACTCCTGATTTAAAGGGTGTTCACCGTACACTTCTAAAGGGTGTACACCGTACTCTTCTCACAATACTAGAACCAGGGGGCATTCATTGAAAATGCTGGGGGGAAGAATTAGGACTAATAAAAGGAAACACTTCTTCACACAACATGTGATTGGTGTTTGGAATATGCTGCCACAGGAGGTGGTGATGGCCACTAACCTGGATAGCTTTAAAAGGGGCTTGGACAGATTTATGGAGGAGAAGTCGATCTATGGCAGTGGTGGCGAACCTTTGGCACTCCAGATGTTACAGACTACAATTCCCATCAGCCCCTACAATTGGCCATGCTGGCAGGGGCTGATGGGAATTGTAGTCCATAACATCTGGAGGGCCGTGAGTTTGACACCTATGCTTTAAATCTATCCCTGCCTGTTTATCTGAACCACCTCCCTTTGGGTGTTCTTCATCTTTATTAGTCGCCAAGATTGGATGCTGTTGCAGAAAAAGGGACCTTGATCAACCCACTCTTTCTTCTTCTTTTTTTGAAAGGGAATTTTGAATCACAGTTTGAATCCCACCACCATGGGAACCTGTTACTAAAATTTTTGGATCCCACCACTGCCTAAACCCCTGGAGAAGATGCGGTTGTTGGTGCCTAAGAGTTTTTGGGACACAAGAGTTAAATATGATTTCAAGGGCCGTTCTCATCCAGAAACTCCTGTGGTTGATGGCTTCCATTACCTCAGTAGTCCCCCATGTGAGATTGAATGTGAGATATTGGCTTCTTAGGAAATTCACGCCTAACGTAGATTCCCAGAGTCATAAACTTTCAATACCCAGAGCAGCCCTGAGACCTTTGCATTGGTGGGAGTCTCCGGATAATTTGCTTCAAGTTGTCATTGGTCAGAACCTGAATCTAATCTGTGTATAATCTTCATATAATCTGGGTTTTTTAGAAATCGGAGGGATCAGGTATGCTCTGAAATTGTTATCCACGTTGAAGGAAAGAGAGGGAAAGATGCGGAACCGGAGTGGGTTGAGAAGGAATGTTCTTTAAAATCAGCTGACGTGCAGGTACAAAATCGATTAAAATGCAGATAAGGCGAGGGGCTGTTTTCGAGCCTGTTCTACCTTTGCCCAAAAATCCTGGCTCTTCGTCCACTCCTCTACACGGCAGATTATGCAAGGAGAGAAGAGGGCTTTTCAAATGGGGGGGGGGGGTCTGCAGCCCCCAGAGAGGATTTTTTGCAAATGGCAGCCTCTTCAAGATGTGACAAGTTGCATCGTGTCCTACCTGACCTAATAGAATCTAATATGCATATACAGGCTAAGCGTACCTGATTGTCTATCTGCTGCTTCCGGCATGCTCTGCATTCTAAACCTTTTATCATCCGTTTCTGCCTTCCTCGTCCCTGCATGTATATGCACAGTTACTTCTGCAAAACCTCATCAAGAAAACCTCAATAAATTCGGGGCTGAAATGATCCAAACCTCAGAGAGACCATCGCGGACGTGACCTGGGATTGCTGGCGTTGGTTGGCCGAGCCGTTGCAACCGAAGATGCCTTCAGAATGGACTTCTGGTGGGTGCACAGCTCAGATGTTTGTGTACAAATGAACCCAGGAAACTGCCTTCAACGAAACCAGATCTTGGTTGACGGTTTCGTTTAAGATCTGTCTTGTCCACTGGCAGGGGCTCTCCAGGGTTGCAGGTGGAGTTCTTTCTCATTGGCTAAGGCCCTTGGGTCTGCAACTTGCGGCTTTCCAGATGTTCATGTCCAATTGGCCATGGTGGCAGGGGCTGATGGGAATTGTAGTCCATGAACATCTGGAGAGCTGCAGGTTGCAGACCCCTGGAAGCAGTAGTAGTAATAAGTTTATTGTCTTGGCCATAGGCCTCACAATCTCCTCGTACACAACATCATAAATCTGAATGGACCCAAGACACCCCATATATATTAACCTACTAAAACAACTAAATTAATACCATAGATATCCTTATCCATAATACAACACAACATCATTACATCATACTTAACCCGATACTTCTTGCAGCATGAGCAAAAAGGGTTTCTAGATTGGTAATATAGCAGCGATGGCGAACCTTTTCGAGGCCGAGTGCCCAAATTGCAACCCAAAACCCACTTATTTATTGCCAAGGGCCAACACGGCAATTTAAGCTGAATACTGAGGTTTTAGTTTAGAAAAAAATGGTTGGCTCTGAGGCACGCGTTACTCAGGAGTAAGCTTGGTGAAGCAACCGTGCAACACTTCAAATGGGTGAATCATGATCCTAGGAGAGTTTACTCAGAAGCAAGCCCCATTGCCAGCAACCGAGCTTATTCCCAGGTAAAGGATCATGCCCAGGTCAGCCTAGATGTGTGTGTGTGTGTGTGGGGGGGGTGATTTTCCACCCCCCTCCCACATGATGAACTCTGTGCACGAGTGCCCACAAAGAGGGCTCTGAGTGCCACCTCTGGCACCTGTGCCATAGGTTCGCCACCACTGTAATATAGGGATCACCATCAGATAATAGACAGATCAATTTCCCAGTGTTATTGGTGTCCCCCGCAATTGGAAGAAGCCCTTTAATGTATTTGGTTCTTATGTTATCATAGAGGGGACACTCCAGAACATAGTGCAGAATGTCCTCATTTGCGTCACTACCACAGATACATCTGTAGTTAGGTACTAGGACATTACTACATCGTGCACTATCCACTGTCATTGGTATGGCCTGAAATCTCGTTGGTGAATGCCAGTCTAAAGATATAAGTTGACAAATTCTCTAAGTATGGCGATCTAATATGATCCTTCTTAAAAAATGGAAAGAAGGGGGCAACTATAGAATGATTGGTTCGATCTCTATCTATTAATGCGTCATTGGCTAAGCAGCGGATGCCATCCTATGGTGCTCCAGATGTTCATGGACTATATTGCTGCATGTGTTTGCTTTATTATTTTCTTGTCTAACTGGCAACAATATGGGGAGGGGAGGGGGCCCGGCATCTGGACATGGCCCACCCACCCTAGTGGGGGGAGGGGTGGCATGCAAGGGGAGTAAAGGGAGGGGCTGATGGGAATTGTAGTCCATGAACATCTGGAGCACTATAGGTTGGCCACCCCTGGGCTACTGCCTGGTCCTTTTTAACTGCCGATGCTGAGAACCGAACTTGGGACTTTCTGCATGCCATGCAGATATTGTACCACAGAGCCGTGGCCCCTCTACCTGAGCTTCACGCACACATGTATCAAAGAGTGGGGCTGGGTTGGTCCCTGTTGAGCATACATACAGGGCAGGACAAATCCAGATCCATTGCTGCGGAACGTCAGCCAGCTGGAGGTGGCCTTTGCTATTAAGTGATTTGGTGCGGGAGAATTGTAGAATCATAGAATCATAGAGTTGGAAGAGACCACAAGGGCCATCAAGTCCAACCCCCTGCAATGCAGGAACACACAGTCAAAGCACTCCCGACATATGCTGATCCAGCCTTCGTTTAAAAACCTCCAAAGAAGGAGGCTCCACCACTCTCCGAGGCAGTGAATTCCACTCTCGAACAGCCCTGACGGTCAGGAAGTTCTTCCTAATATTTTGGTGGAATCTCTTTTCCTGCACCTTGAATCCATTGCTCCGTGTCCTAGTCTCTGAGGCAGCCGAAAACAAGCTTGCTCCCTTCAAATATTTAAACATGGTTATCATGTCACCCCTTAACCTCCGCTTCTCCAGACTAAACATCCCCAGGTGGGTTGTGTTCTGGAAAGGCGGCAGTTTGGATTTCCCGCCTTAAGCACCTCCGATTTCTCGGGCTGGGTCTCCGTCGCCTGTTAGGAAAAGGATTCTAGTGTCCAAGGCAGTGTTCGGATGCAGGCCTGTCCATCTGTCACTCGATTTCTCTCCCTCCCTCCTGTACTTCCTGTTCCTGGAACTGCATCAATTGCTGCTAATGTTTAGCTATAGCTAGCTGTGCTTTTTTACAGCGTTTCAGAAGAAGAGAGGGCTCGGCTTTCCTCTGTGTTTTCTCCAAAGTGTTCTCTCTCCATCCTTTGGGTTCCTGCCCTCCTTTCCCCTCTTCTTCCTAGTGTGTTCCACAACTTGCTTTCCGGCTCCAACCTCTTGTCACGTTCAAACTGGAATCCCAAGTTCCCAGTCCAGGAGAGCCAGTGTGTTGTAGCAGTTACATCAGTGGTGGGATCCAAAAATTTTAGTAACAGGTTCCCTCGCCAGCCCCCCCTCTGCAAAGGGGGCAGAGGCGTACCTAACCCTGGGCAAAACCTGAGTTGGATGCCCTCCCCATGGGCAGCCACCCCACCACGACCCCCCCCCCAATTTTTTTTTGCACCAGGTCATTTCTAAATCATCATCACATTATAGAAAATGCCCCCAACTCACAAATCTGAACACAGCAATGGTGAAACACACAGGTTCTTTGATAGAGACTGGTGAGATAAAAGGTACGAAAGGATGAGAATCAATGAATTGTAGTACCTGAAAGGGATTAACCCAGTTCAGGGAGTTACATTATTAGTCGCAATTGCTATATGGAACCTTCACGTTCAAAGGCGGTATGCCTCTTGGGGAGGTGAGGGCGTGGAGATGGAAAAGCACACACCAATAATTTGGCACACACCAATAATTTGTAACCCACTCTCGGGAACTGGTGAGAACCTGCTGGATCCCACCTCTGAGTTACACTGTTATCTGGGGGGGTACCAAGTTCCAATTTCGACTCTGCCATGGAAGCTTACCGGGTGATGTTGGCTGAATTGTGGACTCTCAACCTAACCTACCTCACAGGATTTGTGTAAAACAGAGGAGAACAATGCAAGTGTCACAAGACGGAACAACTTCTCCGCCGTAAGCCACTGTGAGTTCCCCCTGGGGAGAAAAGGGGGGGATAAATGAAGAGAATAAATAATATGGATAGCCCTGGCCCAGAAGTTTCAGGAATTAGCTTTCTTGTCCTGTGCAAATGTGCATGGCTTATTCTTTTAAACAGGCATCCTGCTGCATTCGGATTGGCTGAGAAGAGAGCAGTTTGCAAGAGAGAGAGAACAGGCAGTCAAACGAGGGGAGGGGGAACCTCCTGCAGATGCTATTTGTCTTATAGTTTCACTTTGCCCTCTCTAGCTGCAGTGTCAACCCCATCCTAGCAATCTCGATTAAGGAATCAGGTCTGCGGCAATAGTATATATCAGCGCAGCAATTTTACATAGGCTGACCAATCAATAAGCCGCCACTACACAATAGGACTCTCGTCACAGTAAGCATGCATAGAATTGTCCCGAAAGTTCCTCTAAGCATGCACAGAGTGTTTTTCCTTTGTCCACCAGCTGCATCCTGTTTCCATGCCTTTGTAAGTCATGATAACATGAGGTATAATCAGTGGTGGGATCCAAAAATTTTAGTAACAGGTTCCCATGGTGGTGGGATTCCAACAGTGGCGTAGCGCCAATGGGGATGGGCGGGGAATGACGGGGGCGTGGCCGAGCATTCCGGGGGACAGGGCATTGCTGGGCGGGGCTGTGGCAAGGACACAGCCGCTGCGCCGGTCCTTGGGTGGGAAACGAATGCACGCCGGTGCACCTCCTGCTAGACTGCTTCAAGTTCTGCGCGCTACTGCTGAGAGGAGGGGCGTAACTAAGGCACAAATCACATGGCAAAATCACCAATTAGTAACCCCCTCTCAGCACACACGAATAATTAGTAACCTACTCTTGGGAACCTGTGAGAACCTGCTGGATCCCACCTCTGGGTATAATTCAAGCTGGTTAGTATTGGCATCTGAACGCAAACCGGCCAATAGACTCGTTAAAAAAAAGAAATAGCGACAGTCTGGGATTTCAAATGAAGGTTTGTAGTTGATTGGCTAAATACAATTTGTGCTAATTGTAGATGGTGAGAGCAGCGGGATTACAACCAGTCGGTTGTTGAGAATTGAATCCTTCTGGCTGAATGCCCTGTGCGGGGCGGGGGGGGGGGGGCTGTCCTCCAAACTGGGAGCAAAGGGAAGACTTGAAGCAGGCAAACTGGGTTTATGTACAATCTATGCAGTGGTGACGAACCTATGGCACTCCAGAGGTTCATGGATTACAATTCCCATCAGTCCCTGCCGCATGGCCAATTGGCCGTGCGGGCAGGGGCTGATGGGAATTGTAGTCCACTGTCCATGAACATCTGGAGTGCCATAGGTTCGCCACCACGGATCTACGGCTTGTGACAATGGGAAGACTAATCAGAAAAGGATGCACAAATTATATCTGTCGTGCATCGATACGCTAACAGACAGCTTGTATAGTGGTTAACAGTGGTGGACTGGGAACCAGGTTTATTTTCCCCTCTCCTCCCCGTGGAGCCTGCTGGGTGACCTTGGGCCAGTCACAGTTCTCTCAGAACTCTCTCAGCCCCACCTACCTCACAAGGTGTCTGTTGTGAGCAGCAGTGGCATAGTGGCTGAGAGCAGGTGCACTCTTATCTGGAGCAGCAGTGGCGTAGTGGCTAAGAGCAGATGCACTCTTATCTGGAGGAACCGGGTTTGATTCCCCGTTCTGCCGCCTGAGCTGTGGAGGCTTCTCTGGGGAATTCAGATTAGCCTGTGCACTCCCACACATGCCAGCTGGGTGACCTTGGGCTAGTCACAGCTTCTCGGAGCTCTCTCAGCCCTACCTACCTCACAGGGTGTTTGTTGTGAGGGGGGAAGGGCAAGGAGATTGTAAGCCCCTTTGAGTCTCCTACAGGAGAGAAAGGCGGGGGATATAAATCCAAACTCTTCTTCTCTTCTTCTTCTTCTTGTGGGGACAGGAAGGGAAAGGCAGCTGTAAGCCACTTTGAGACTCCTTACAGAAGTGTCAAGTGGGTATAAAAACCAACTCTTCTTCTTTTCAACAGAAGACCAATGGAAGGGGGGTGGGTGGGTGATCCACGGCCTCTCTCTTTTCTGCTCTTGTCTCCCGGTGAACCAGAATACTGGCAGGTAAGAGAGTGTGTCAGATTGGGGACGTCTGGATTCTGTTTCAGGCAGGCGCTTGATAAGCGGCCTCGGTTTTCAAATTCCAGAAAATGACTTTGTGAATTATCTTTTATTGAAAAGCAGTTGGATTTTAACAACGGCAAGAAGAATAAGCCCTTCTTAACTGCAGGGTCTTGGCCCGTCTGTGGGATATAATACCCAGCTCCCAGAGCTGTTGCGAGAATGGAAATAAAATAATTTGAGAGTGTGGTTTTAATTCCATCTGTCTTCCACCACATGGGAGGGAAGGCGGCACGGTATAGCCTGATCGCGTCCGATTTTGGAAGCTGAGAGGGACCTTACTTGGAAAGAGACAACCAAGGACGATTCTGCAGAGGAAAGCAATGGCAAACTACCTTTGTGCTAATTGTAGATTAGCACCTCTGCTTCTCATTTGCCTGGAACGCCCCTTGCTGGAGTCGTTCTCAATGAAGCGCAACTTTTTCACTCTTCATTGTCGGAAGCAGCAACGGTCCGTTCCACACAACTCAAAATGCCTTCAGGACAGAAATAAAAGCATGGGGGAGGCAGGGAGTTCTGCACAGCTCCCCCCCTTGAAAACGCCATATTTCCTCCTCAAAACGTTTCATTTGGAAATACTAAACTAGCAATCGATTTTGCCCAAACGTTTTCGATTTGGAATACCTTCAATGGCATATAAATAGTTTAACATTAACATTGCAAGATAACAACAGCCTTTACAACTTCTGACGAGTTAAAATAACACTATTAAAAAATTTAGACACCGCTTCTAACAGCTCCTAGTTGTGGCTGTTTAAAAGATATATAACCTTCTGGTTATCTGTAATGCCTTCACTTCCATGCAGGAAGGGGATTATGTGCTTCTTCCTACCTATCTCATAAAAAGGACAATCCAACAGCATATGCCAGCGATGGCGAACCTTTTTGAGACCGAGTGCCCAAATTGGAACCCAAAACCCACTTATTTATCACAAAGTGCCAACTGGCAATTTAACCCGAATACTGAGGTTTTAGTTTAGAAAAAACGGTTGGCTCAGGGGCGTGCGTTACTTAGGAGTAAGCTTGGGGGTAGTTGGCTTTGCTTTGAAGCAACCGTGCAACTCTTCCAACAGGTGAATCACAACCCTAGGAGGGTTTACTCAGAAGCAAGCCCCATTGCCAGCAACCGAGCTTACTCCCAGGTAAAGGATTGCGCTTTAGCTCTTCACATGAAAATCAGTGGGGTTTAACAGTGCTTAACAGGGTTACCTACACTGCTTCCCCAAAACTAGGTCTTAGGTTTAATGCTAATAATCGAGCCCAGCGGCCCAGGCCAGCCTAGATGTGGGGGGAGGCACTCTGTTTGTGCGTGCCCACAGAGAGGGCTCTGAGTGCCACCTCTGGCACCCGTGCCACAGGTTTGCCACCACTGGCATATGAGATACTGTTTCCACAGAACCCATGCCACACGAGCGTTTCCTTTCTTTATGTGGAATTCCAAGGTGGCGTCCAAGGCTAAAGGAGGAAAACGTTTCCTGCTTTCTATGCGGGGAGCAGGACACATTTTATTTCTCCCCCTGCCCGATTCTGAATCTCTCGCTTTCGTTTTCTCCGCTGCTCGCTGCCCGCCACTTTCTGCCCCTTCGGTGATTTTCCACGCTGTCCTCCATTTGCTGAAGTTTCCCAAGGAAGTTGACTCAACTTGCATCGCGGCTGCCCGCCCTTTCCATCATTAATGTACATGAATAAACTCAGTATCGCCTGCCGATTACGCGAAGGTGTCTTTTAAAAAAATTCTGTGAGGTATCTTCGAAACTACAAAGGCACAATATGAGAATCAGCAACAGGCGCAGATTTTGAGTCTCCACATGGCCCCTTCCGCACACGCAAAATAATGCGTTTTCAAACCACTTTCACAACTGTTTGCAAGTGGATTTTGCCATTCCGCACAGCTTCAAAGAGCACTGAAAGCAGTTTGAAAGTGCATTATTCTGCATGTGCGGAATTAGGCAAAAAATCCAAACTTCACATACACGCTACAGGGGGCAGTGCTATCAGTCACAGACCAGGAAAGGGATTTAGGCGTCTTAATTGATAGTTCCATGGGAATGTCAACTCAATGTATGGCAGCTGTGAAAAAGGCAAACTCTATGCTGGGGATAATCAGGAAAGGAATTGATAATAAAACTGCAAAGATTGTCATGCCCTTATATAAAGCCGTGGTGCGACCACACTTGGAGTACTGTGTTCAGTTCTGGTCACCACATCTCAAAAAGGATATTGAAGAGATAGAAAAAGTGCAGAGAAGGGCAACGAGGATGATTGAGGGACTGGAGCACCTTCCTTATGAGGAAAGGCTGCAGCGTTTGGGACTCTTTAGTTTGGAGAGGAGACGTCTGAGGGGGGATATGATTGAAGTCTATAAAATTATGCATGGGGTAGAAAATGTTGACAGAGAGAAATTTTCTCTCTCTTTCTCACAATACTAGAACCAGGGGGCATTCATTGAAAATGCTGGGGGAAGGAATTAGGACTAATAAAAGGAAACACTTCTTCACGCATAACGCGGTGTGATTGAGTGTTTGGAATATGCTGCCACAGGAGGTGGTGATGGCCACTAACCTGGGATAGCTTTAAAAGGGGCTTGGACACAGATTTTATGGAGGAGAGAAGTCAATTTTATGGCTACCAATCTTGATCCCTCTTTGGATCTGGAGATTGCAAATGCCTTAACAGTCCAGGGTGCTTGTGAGACAACTTAGCCCATGAAGGCCATTGCTTTTCAATAACATCCTACATGTGAACTCCCAAAGGCACCTGGTGGGCCACTGCGAGTAGCAGAGAGCTGGACTAGATGGACTCTGGTCTGATCCAGCTGGCTTGTTCTTATAGTATTCTTCTTATAGCCCATATCTCTGTAGCTTTGGCCCCTTCCGCTATCAAGACGCCAAATAATGTCGTTTTTTCAAAACCACTTTCACAACTGTTTGCAAGTGGATTTTGCCATTCCGCACAGCTTCAAAGAGCACTGAAAGCAGTTTGAAAGTGCATTATTCTGCATGTGCGGAATGAGCCCATATCTCTGTAGCTTTGGCCCTTCCGCACACGCAAAATAATGCGTTTTCAAACCACTTTCACAACTGTTTGCAAGTGGATTTTGCCATTCCACACAGCTTCAAAGAGCACTGAAAGCAGTTTGAAAGTGCATTATTCTGCATGTGTGGAATGAGCCCATATCTCTGTAGCTTTGGCCCCTTCCGCACACGCAAAATAATGCGTTTTCAAACCACTTTCACAACCGTTTGCAAGTGGATTTTGCCATTCCGCACAGCTTCAAAGAGCACTGAAAGCAGTTTGAAAGTGCATTAATCTGCATGTGCGGAATGAGCCTTTGAAGATACCTCACAGAATTTTTAAAAGACCCAGAAAGAATCGTAGTTGCCAGAAATGTCTAATTTTTCCACGCTATATGGACCAAAAAAATGCCAAAATGGTTCTTTTGACAACATTTGCAAAACGTCTGAAATGTTCTGTGCAGAGAAAGTCACTGTCTAGCATGCAAAGAAGAGCCAGTGGGGGCAGACAAGTGGTCAGCTAGAGAGGGCTGTAAGGTTAGTGACCCCTCCATCCTTTTGTGTCTCCTCTTGTCTGTCCTTAAAACTGATAGTCTCAGGTCAACAGGCTTCTTGGCTACCAATCTTGATCCTCCTTGATCTCAGATTGCAAATGCCTTAGCAGACCAGGTGCTCGGGAGCAGCAGCAGCAGCAGAAGGCCGTTGCTTTCACATCCTGCAGGTGAGCTCCCAAAGGCAACTGGTGGGCCACTGCGAGTAGCAGAGTGCTGGACTAGATGGACTCTGGTCTGATCCAGCAGGCTCTTTCTTATGTTCTTATGTTCTTCTTCTCGGAAGGTAGTGAGTGAGAGACTCTTCCCAGCTAGCAAAGGTAGCAGCAGCCTCTTTCGTATCTTAAAGGTAGTTCCCTAATAAGCACATATCTCTTGCCCAGTGGTGGGATTCTAATAATTTAACAACTGGTTTGCCCCCCCACCGTGCCCCCCCCCTCGCTGCCCACTTACCTGCAGTGGAGGTATTTCTTGTGGTGGGTGGAGGAGGAGCAACGGGGACTTGCCGCTGCTCTAAAAGCAGCTTTCAAACTCCTTTCCCTTCCCCCCTCACAACAAACGCCATGTGAGGCTGGGAGAGCTCCGAAGAACTGTGACTAGCCCAAGGTCACCCAGCTGGCATGTGCTGAATTCCCCAGAGAAGCTGCCACAGCTCAAGCGGCAGAGCGGGGAATCAAACCCGGTTCCTCCAGATTAGAGCACACCTGCTCTTAACCACTACGCCACTACTGCTTAGGTATGTATGTACCGTGATACATATATTTTAATTGTTTGTGCTAGAAAAAGAATAAGGATGATTTTCAAAAAACCCCGTGGCTGTCCAGTGTAGTGTAATGGTTGGGAGGCTGGACTGGGGTTTGGGTTCAAATCCCCATGTTGCCCTAAATCTCACTGGGGGGTCTTGGGTCAGTCACCCAGCTAGACGGACTTTTTGAGAAAGCAGCAGGAATGCAGCCCAGAGCACTTCCTTGTGGAATAACCACATATATAGGGGTCTGCAAACTATGGCTCTCCAGATGTTCATGGACTACAAATCCCATCAGCTGCTGCCAGCAGGGCGGGGCTGATGGGAATTGTTGTCCAGGAACATCTGGAGAGCCGCAGGTTGCAGACCCCAAGAAACAGATAAGCCTCACACTAGTTTTCTGTACATAAGTGGGGGCCTGTGGGGGCCAAGGAATGGGCAGCGTTCTAGTACAGTGGTGGCGAACCTTTTCGAGACCGAGTGCCCAAACCGCCACCCAAAACCCACTTATTTATTTATCGCAAAGTGCCAACACGGCAAGTTCACCTGAATACTGAGGTTTTAGTTCAGAAAAAATGGTTGGCTCTGAGGTGTGCGATACTCGGGAGTAAGCTTGGTGGTAGAAGGTGGCTTTGCTTTGAAGCAACCATGCAACTCTTCAAACGGGTGAATCACAACCCTAGGAGGGTTTACTCAGAAGCAAGCCACATTGCCAGCAACCGAGCTCACTCCCAGGTAAAGGATCGCACTTCAGTTCTTTGCATGAAAATCAGTGGGGTTTAACAGCGCTTAACAGGGTTACCTACACTGCTTCCCCAAAACTAGGTCTTAGGTTTAATGCTAATATCGATTTTAGTGATTTGAGACAGATTAGAGTTCATCATGTGGGGGGGGGGGATCGCCCCCCCCCCATGATGAACTCTATGCGTGCCCACAGATAGAGCTCTGAGTGCCACCTCTGGCACCCGTGCCATAGGTTCGCCATCACTGTTCTAGTATAAATAGCCAGACAAATGGGTCATGATCACGTCCCGCTTGTCATTCCTCCCCAACATCAAGCATTAAAAGCTAGACTGCCTCTGGAGATGGAGGCTTTAATTTGCTCTCGTGGCTAATAGTTGTTGGCTGTGCATGTCCTTTGTGTAGCTTCATCTCTGCGTCCTGTGGCAAGGGTGGTCCCGAGTTCAAAAGGATCAAAAGGATCAGGTTGATGGGAAATATCTTTACCTAGGACGCCAGAGAGCTGGTGCTAAGCAGACCACGCTGACCTTGGAAGAACAAGGACCAGTATAAAGCAGCTCCATGTTTTCACAGGAGGCAGTGAATTCCATACTTTACTTATGCATTGTGTGCAAAAACTATTTTCTTGGCTCTGAACCTACTGCCAATCAAATGCTTTGGCTGACCTTGAATTCCAGTATCACAAGAGAATTTCCGCGTTATTTACTCTCTCTATCCCATTCATCATTTGATAAGCCTGCTCTCCTTACCCACCCCCCGCCACCAAACTGGAAACAGGAACACTTTTTCGGGTAGGAAACACACTGTAACCCTGCCACAATCGTTCGCAATCACTTCTCCGATGGAGAAAACGCGAGGTTGCAAATGAGAAAAACAAAGCCAATTAACTTGGCCTCGGACCGGCACAACCCCCTCCGGCCAACGGATCGCAACCCGCTGCTTCTGGAAAACGCTCAAGCTTGGATGAACTCGCAAGACTGGATGTTTTATAGCTCTGGGGGTCGTGGCTGAGAAGCACGACGCAGATCTGCATAACGTGAACTCCGCTTCAAATGTTCGCCAGACTAAGAAGGAGACAAGGAGGATCGAGACATAGAAACAGAGAGCTGGAAGGGATCACCACGGGCATTCAGTACCAACCCTCTGTACGATGCAGGAAATTCACAACTACTTTCCCAACCCCAGCCAAGTAACCCCCTGGTCTATGCCCAGAGAAGGCCAAAACCCCCTCCAGGATCCCGGGCCAATCTGGCCTGGAGGAAAACTCCTTCGTGACCCCAAAGTGGAAATCCATCACCATGACTCTGGGCATGTAAGAAATGGCCACAAGAGCGGAAAATTGACTCGTCCCTTCCTGCCTTCCCTTTCGTGATCGGCCTGAGTCCACGGAAGTCAGCTTTCCTATCAGACAGCCTTCGAGCCTCTGCTTAAAAACCTCCAAAGAAGAAGTACCCACGGCCTCCCGAGGAAGCCTATTGAAGAACCACTGTCAGGAAAGCCTTCGTGAGGTTTAGCTGAAAACTTTTTTGACTTGGTTTCAACTCCTTGATTCTGGTCTGAGCGACAAAAAAACAACTCCGTGGTGTCCATGATAAGACAGCCCTTCAATTATTGGAAGATGGCTGCCATGTTACTTCTTTTCAGGCTAAACATATGAAGAAGAAGAAGAAGAAGAAGAAGAAGAAGAAGAAGAAGAAGAAGAAGAAGAAGAAGAAGAAGAAGAAGAAGAAGAAGAAGAAGAAGAGGAGGAGGAGGAGGAGGAGGAGGAGGAGGAGGAGGAGGAGTTTGGATTTATATCCTCCCTTTCTCTCCTGCAGGAGACTCAAAGGGGCTGACAATCTCCTTGCCCTTCCCCCCTCACAACAAACACCCTGTGAGGTAGGTGGAAATTAGAGAGCTCCGAGAAGTCGTGATCAGCCTGTCACCCAGCTGGCGTGTGTGGGAGTGTGCCACATGCCCTGGAATCCCCCAGATAAGCCTCCACAGCTCAGGCGGCAGAGCTGGGAATCAAACCCGGTTCCTCCAGATTAGATACACAAGCTCTTAACCTCCTACGCCACTGCTGCTCACACAAATGTATTTATCCAGCTCCTTCAGTCTTTCCTCACTGGACATGGTCTCCAGACCCGCCCCCCAGCTATCTTCATTGCCCTCTGGACACATTCCAGCTTGTCAACATTCTTCTTCAACTCTCTCTTCCCTACTCTGCAGGGATGTGTGTAAGGCTAACCCGCCTCTCTGAACTCACTGGAGAAAGGGTAGATATGAAACAGGTTTGATCGAACTTTGAGCGCATCTGGGCGTGGGTATCGAAAGCCTCAGGGGAAACGAAATGCATACATAAACATCCATTATGTACAGTTCTGTGATTCTAAGACGTTTGGTTTTTACATTTAAAACGTAGCTGCAGCAGCTATAAATTATGTTTGTGTGTGTGTGTGTGCGGAGAGACAGTTTCTTAAGCTCTGCCTTTTCCACGGAAAACCGCCCTTATCTCTGAAAACTGCATTTATCCCTGCTGGGGAGAGCTTACAGGTATGCGTAAGTTTTCCTGGGGGGGGGCGGCGGGGGAGAAGAGGTTTTTAAAGCAGCTGGGGAAATTTTAACAGGAAAATTGCACGAGAGGAAAGAGTAAAGAAGCCGCCCCTTCCTTCCTCCTTAGTCGATTTTGAAGGGCTTTGTTTGTGTTGCAAAGTAAAGTAACCAACTCCCCCAAGTTTAGAAATTATGGGATTCTATAGAACAGGCTGTGCTTGGAGGGAGACCATAGGAAACTTCATGTAAACAATGTGGTCTTCCTAAAAGGTAAAGTTTCCCCTTCAGTCCTGTCTGACCCTGGGGTACCACTGCGAGCAGTGATTTCATAGGCGAGCCGTTTTTGTGGGGTAGTTTGCCACTGCTTTCCCCGGCTGTTCTTTACCCCCTAGCTATGAGCTAGGTACTCATTTGGCGACCAAGAAATGGATGGATGGCTGAGTTGACCATGAGCTGACAGGGGGCTCGAACTCCTGACCATGTGAGTGGCAGTGCAAGCACTTAACCACTATGCCAGGTGGCTCCTGGTCTTCCTAAAGGAAGATACAAATTAAATGAATAATGGAGAAGTGGACTAATGGAAGAAGAAGAAGAAGGAGAAGAAGGAGAAGAAGAAGAAGAGGAGGAGGAGGAGGAGGAGGAGGAGGAGAAGGAGACAACAAACACCCTGTGAGGTAGGTGGGGCTGAGAGAGCTCCGAAGAAGAAGAAGAAGAAGAAGAAGAAGAAGAAGAAGAAGAAGAAGAAGAAGAAGAAGAAGAAGAAGGGGGGGGGTTGGATTTATATTCCCTCTTTCTCTCCTGTAGGAGACTCAAAGGGGCTGACAATCTCCTTGCCCTTCCCCCCCTCACAACAAACACCCTGTGAGGTAGGTGGGGCTGAGAGAGCTCCGAAGAACTGTGCTCTGTGCCTCCAAGGCCCACCTAGCCATGCAGGGGTTGGAGTGCACAAGCTAATCTAGTTCCTGTAAGCCTCCACAGCTCAGGCTTACAGAGCAAGGAATCTTGTCCCGTTCCTCCAGATTAGATACACAACCTCCCTTCAGCCACAAAATCACCTGAAACCCTATGTGCTATTCCCTTCACCTTCAGTCGCAGTAACGCTGGAATAGTCCTGGCCAACCTCTGCAGGATCTGTTGTGGGCACAAACAATGGAAGGGAATTGGCTTTGAAGCCTTGCTCTCTATGCCAAATAGATGTTTGGAATTGGGGATGTTTTGACTAAGGATTACAGATGTCTGGGCAGCCTGGGGTTATTTAGCAGCGAGGGAAAGAAACTTCACGTACGCTCAGAGGCCTGTCTTTTACTGTTCTTCCAACGTGTTTCGTGATTCTGCTTTATCGCTGGAAACGTTCCCGTGGCCTGTGCTGAATTTGTAAAAAAGTGATATGCCCGGGGGGCACCCATCTCGAGTGGCACCCAGACCACTGGGAAGTTTTCCTTTGCCTCTTGAACACTTGTCCAAGCGCACAATTGCTCACGATGAAGAGCAGCAGTCAGGCCTTGTCTTCATCCATGGGTACTTGACCCCATTCCTCAAGTCAAAGGTTAGGTCTCTGCCCGCAAGGTGCTTACAGTCTAAAAGCAAGACATTGGGGACAGGAAACAGGGAAGGGGACGGGTGGGTTGGGAGAGGCAAAGGGGCAGTCTTCCAACCGCTGAGAAGTTTGATTTATATCCTCCCTTTCTCTCCTGCAGGAGACTCAAAGGGGCTGACAATCTCCTTGCCCTTCCCCCCTCACAACAAACACCCTGTGAGGTAGGTGGGGCTGAGAGAGCTCCGAGAAGCTGTGACTAGCCCAAGGTCACCCAGCTGGCGTGTGTGGGAGTGTACAGGCTAGTCTGAATCCCCCTAGACAGCCTCATTAGCTCAGGGCGGTAGAGCTGGGAATCAAACCCTGCCCCTCCCAGGATTAGGATGGCCACAAGCTCTTAAACCCCTCCCCACTGCACTTCAAGCTGCTCTGGCCTAACAAATGTATTTATCCAGCTCCTTCAGTCTTTCCTCACTGGACATGGTCTCCAGACCCGCCCCCCAGCTATCTTCATTGCCCTCTGGACACATTCCAGCTTGTCAACATTCTTCTTCAACTCTCTCTTCCCTACTCTGCAGGGATGTGTGTAAGGCTAACCCGCCTCTCTGAACTCACTGGAGAAAGGGTAGATATGAAATGGCTGACTGAACTTGAGCGCACTGGGTGGGGGCATTCAGTGCTCAGGCTCAGGGGCCACCAGGAGAAAGATAAACATCCATTATGTACAGTTCTGTGATTCTAAGACGTTTGGTTTTTACATTTAAAACGTAGCTGCAGCAGCTATAAATTATGTTTGTGTGTGTGTGTGTGCGGAGAGACAGTTTCTTAAGCTCTGCCTTTTCCACGGAAAACCGCCCTTATCTCTGAAAACTGCATTTATCCCTGCTGGGGAGAGCTTACAGGTATGCGTAAGTTTTCCTGGGGGGGGGGGCGGCGGGGGAGAAGAGGTTTTTAAAGCAGCTGGGGAAATTTTAACAGGAAAATTGCACGAGAGGAAAGAGTAAAGAAGCCGCCCCTTCCTTTCCCAGTCGATTTCAAAGGGCTTTGTTTTGTAAAACAAAGTAAAGTAACCAACTCCCCCAAGTTTAGAAATTATGGGATTCTATAGAACAGGCTGTGCTTGGAGGGAGACCATAGGAAACTTCATGTAAACAATGTGGTCTTCCTAAAAGGTAAAGTTTCCCCTTCAGTCCTGTCTGACCCTGGGGTACCACTGCGAGCAGTGATTTCATAGGCGAGCCGTTTTTGTGGGGTAGTTTGCCACTGCTTTCCCGGGCTGTTCTTTACCCCCTAGCTATGAGCTAGGTACTCATTTGGCGACCAAGAAATGGATGGATGGCTGAGTTGACCATGAGCTGACAGGGGGCTCGAACTCCTGACCATGTGAGTGGCAGTGCAAGCACTTAACCACTATGCCAGGTGGCTCCTGGTCTTCCTAAAGGAAGATACAAATTAAATGAATAATGGAGAAGTGGACTAATGGAAGAAGAAGAAGAAGGAGAAGAAGGAGAAGAAGAAGAAGAGGAGGAGGAGGAGGAGGAGGAGGAGGAGAAGGAGACAACAAACACCCTGTGAGGTAGGTGGGGCTGAGAGAGCTCTGAAGAAGAAGAAGAAGAAGAAGAAGAAGAAGAAGAAGAAGGGGGGGGGGGTTGGATTTATATTCCCTCTTTCTCTCCTGTAGGAGACTCAAAGGGGCTGACAATCTCCTTGCCCTTCCCCCCCTCACAACAAACACCCTGTGAGGTAGGTGGGGCTGAGAGAGCTCCGAAGAACTGTGCCTAGCCCAAGGTCACCCAGCTGGCGTGTGTTGGAGTGCACAAGCTAATCTAGTTCCCCAGGTAAGCCTCCACAGCTCAGGCGACAGAGCAAGGAATCAAACCCGGTTCCTCCAGATTAGATACATAAATCTCCCTTCAGCCACAAAATCACTAGGCACCCTATGTGCTATTCTCTCACCTTCAGTCGTGTAACGTTGGAATAGTCCTGGCCAACCCTGCAGGACTGTTGTAAGGATAAACAATGGAAGGGAATTGGCTTTGAAGCCTTGCTCTCTATGCCAAATAGATGTTTGGAATTGGGGATGTTTTGACTAAGGATTACAGATGTCTGGGCAGCCTGGGGTTATTTAGCAGCGAGGGAAAGAAACTTCACGTACGCTCAGAGGCCTGTCTTTTACTGTTCTTCCAACGTGTTTCGTGATTCTGCTTTATCGCTGGAAACGTTCCCGTGGCCTGTGCTGAATTTGTAAAAAAGTGATATGCCCGGGGGGCACCCATCTCGAGTGGCACCCAGACCACTGGGAAGTTTTCCTTTGCCTCTTGAACACTTGTCCAAGCGCACAATTGCTCACGATGAAGAGCAGCAGTCAGGCCTTGTCTTCATCCATGGGTACTTGACCCCATTCCTCAAGTCAATTATTAGGTCTCTACACCAAGAAGGTGCTTACAAATTCAAAAGCAAGACATTGGGGACAGGAAACAGGGAAGGGGACGGGTGGGTTGGGAGAGGCAAAGGGGCAGTCTTCCAACCGCTGAGAGCATATAAAATAGGGTTGCCAGCCTCCAGGGGGGTCCTGGAGATCCCCTGAAATTACAGCTCATCTACAGATTACAAAGGTGAAATCCCCCAGGGATGACCAACCTATGGCACTCCAGATGTTCATGGACTACAATAATTCCCATCAGTTTGCTGGCAGGGGCTGATGGGAATTGTAGTCCATGAACATCTGGAGCACCATAGGTTGGCCACCCCTGGTTTATACTAGGAACATAAGAACATAAGATACAGAGTCCATCTAGTCCAGCACCCTGCTACTCGCAGCTCATCTCTAGATTACAAAGGTGAGATCCCCTCGTTTAAATGGATGCTTTGGAGGGTCTGTCCACTGAGGTCCCTGCCCACCCCAGAATCCATCCCCAAATCTCCAGGGAATCCCGCAGCCTAGATATGGCAACCCTAACATGAGTTCAGGGAGCGGCACTTTGCACATGCTCAGTGGTAGACGACCATTCTCCTCCCACGCAAAAAAAAGAAGGGAAAATAAGAGCGTTGCCAATCGGCGCCCAGGCTGAGCCCTGGGCACGGAGCGAGGCTGACATACCCCCGGGTGTGTGTTGGGGGGGGGTCTTCACGGGTCGCCGGAGTGAATCCGGTTTGCTGGCAGAGCCTCATCAGGATTCCGTGCGCGCCGGCGAGGCTCTGCAGCGCATGCCAATGCGCTCCCCTCCCTCCCTCCCTCCGACGCCGACGCCGCGCTCCCCCCCGCCCCCCACCTCTCCACCCCCCCCCCCCGGCGGCCAGAGGAGAAAAAAAGGCAGCCCTGCCGCCGGCCAACGCCCCTCCGGGCCTTGACACCCCCCCGGGGACCCCCCCAGCCTTGGCCACTGCCGTGCGTCGGCCGCCCCCACCCTCCATGGGGGTGTAGTTGGAAAAAGGAGGGGGGAGGCGGAGGAAGAAGAAGAACCGGCGCGCGGGGTTGGGGGGGGGGGGGAGCGATTCGGCTTCTGCGGCTCGGGCAGCTAACGGATCGCAGCCTCGGTCCTGGCTTTTGGGGAGGGGGCGCCCGGCTAGACCCGCGTCCTCCCCCCTCCCGCTCAAGCTCCCCCCCCCCCCGCCGCCGCCACTCCGGTCGAAGAGCCAGACGTGGACCGCGGCTCCGGTTCGTGCCCAGCAGCTCAGCCCGGCGCCGTCGAGCGACTGGAGAACCGGAGAGAGAAGGAAGGAAAGAAGGAAGGAAGGAAGGAAGGAAGGAAAAAAAGGGGGGGAGGAAGGAAAAACAGGGGGGGGGGACTGCGTCTGCGTCGCCCTCCCACCCGATTTGCAGACGGGAGATCGACATTTGCAATTCTGCACCCCCCACCCCACCCCCCACCCAAGACCAGGAGGAAGGCGAGAAGGAGCGGAGGCTCGGTGGACCGGGGGGTCTTGGCCCCCCCCCCAATAAGGGGGGGCCCAGCATCCTGGAGAGGCGGCCATGGGGAGTTTCCTCTTCTATGGACAGTTCTCCCCCCCCTGGAGCGGAGAGGGCCGGTGGCCTTTTGACTCCCGAGACGACTGATTGACGCACCCCCCCCCCTCTCTCCAGGCAACCTGAACTTGCTTCGTACCCCATTTGGCTGGAAGGGACCCCCGGGGGGCCCAGGACCCCCTCTGGTCTAACCCCCCCCCCGTTTTTCCTCTGGTGGCTCTTTTTTTTTTGGAGGGTCCCCCCCCCCTCACATGGAGAGGTGATCCAGGAGTTTGCCACCGTGCTGAAAGGACATCTCCAGAGAGTGGAGTGTGTGGGGGGGAGGTGGGGTGGGTTGGGGGGTCCAGTTTTATTTTTCAGAGAGAAAGAGAGAGAGAGAAGAAGAAGGTGCCAAGGTTGGGGGGGGGGGGGGAGAAGAGAAAGGCCGGACAAGAGCCTCCTCCCCAAAGAAGAAGACTGAAGGAAGCTGGGCTCCCCACAGAGGGGGGGGGGCAGTTAAAAAGACGAAGCCGGCCGGGGGGCGCAGTTCACGGATTCCGTAAGTCTGGAATACTTTGCTGTTCTGGGGGGTTTTTTTTGGCGGGGGGGGGAGGGGATTGAATTTTCAAAGACTTGTGTGTGTGTGTGTGGGGGGCTGCTTGTGTTCATTGTATCCCTCTGGTATCCTCTCTGTCCAAGGACTGTGCACCTATCAGCTATGGGGCAGAATCTGGGGGTCCAGGCATTGGACTTAGAGGGAGACCCCCGGAATGGGCAAGGGGTGGTGGTTTGGTTTTGGGGCGAGGGGGTAGGCTGTCTGGCAAATGTTGTGATCCGGGTGGCCGGAGGGAGGTGGTGGGCGGGCGGGCGACGCTGAACTTGCTCTGATGTATCTGCTGGTGGAACTAGATGGAGTGGGTTTTTTTTCGGGGGGGGGGGTTGGAATGGAGGGAGGGATGCAGGTTCTCTGTTGAGGTCCGTCCCCCATTCCTCCTCCTCTCTTCCCAAACATCACATATTTTTCGCCTCTGGCCCTCATCTTTTCCCGCCTCCCCCTGTGAGCAAAATTATGAATTATCACGCTGGGACCCACAGTCCTGTCACATTCGAGACCTGTTTACAGTAACCTAATAACACCCCCCACTCATCCCTATTGGCCCTTTCCTCTCCCTTGCCTTGCCTCTCGCCCCCCGCCCCCCCAATCTAGGCCCAAGAGCGTTGAGGCCTTTCACAGACTACCTCTTGCTTCCTTCTCCGGCCTGGCCTGGCTCGGCTCAGCAGCGTTGTCAATGAAGAGCAAGAATAACAGGGGCAGATCCAGAGTGAAGTGCGTTGGGGGCCATAATATCACCCCAGGAGGCCTTCTCGACCCTCTGGGGATGATCCCCCCCCCTTTGGAGAATGGAATTATGGGTTGACGGTTGCCGAAACTGTGTGGGAGATGAGTTTGCAGGATCTCGGCTGGGGGGTGGGGGTGGGTGTCTCGATCCCTCCCCCCCCCCCGTCTTTTCAACCCCACTTTCTGTCATCCTCGGAAAGGCGGGCCTTCCCTCCTCTGCGACTCCCACCTCACTGCCAAGCGAGGACGGGCGGTCTCGCAAATAAGACTTCAGAAGTTAGTGGCCTGCTGATCTTTTTTCTTTTCGACCGGGTTGCTTCCCCGTATTGGCCAGTGCCCATGACTTTACGGCCTGCAGGTGGTCCGGAGTCAGTTTTCGGGAAAAAATAAATATTTACAAATTTAAAAAATAATAAGAATGTGATCACCAACTTTTCCTGCTCGCCTCTAAACCGTGCTTACCCACCTCTGGTGACCGAGCGAACGGCAATGGATAAACTTGGTCAGAAATGGGCAATCCCTTTCACTGCCCACGAAATCAAAACAGCCATCTGAGATCTACCTGGATACACCTTTCTCGAACCCGCTCCCTGGCAGCGTGTCCCTTTCCCTGTTGAGCCCACTCCTGTTCTCCTTGGTGAAATCCCTTCTGACTTCTCACGTTACTTCCAAATGTTCACAACACTTTGTAGGTAATCCTCGGTAGCGCTCACAGTGACCCTGAAAAAGCAGGCCGCTGTGTCCGGTTCAAGATCGGTACTTTCTCAACCAGGTACGGACTTACAAAACGCTTATCAGCCCCGAGCAACTGTTTCTCTGATCCCTTCCTCTGCTCGACATCTTATCTTCTCCTTTCTTTGACATTTTCTTCTGCATCCTCCCAAGATCTCTTCTTCCCGTCGCAATCTCTCCCGAGCGTCCCCCTCGTGTCTCCTCCAATCTCCCACCGACGCCTTCCCACACCCGTTCTCCCTCGCAGATTCCTGCCTGCACCCCCATCCATCTCCGTCCCTTGCTAATCAATGTCTGTGTCTGGCAGGCCAGAGGTAAGAGGCAGATCGTTCGTGAGGGCATGGCAAAAGGAAAAAATTCCCAGAGGGGCACCTTTTCCCAACCGTGCAGGAAAAGCTGCGCCTGCCAACAGCCTCTCTTTCGCATGACGCTGCTAACAGGCCAGGAGCCATCTTTGAACCTGGTGGCTCTCCAGGTAGAGTTCCCAGCTCTGGGTTTGGAATTAGGTGGAGGTTTTGGCCGGGGGACCCAGAGGAGGTCGGAGTTTGGGGGGAGGAGGGTATAATGCCAATGGAGTAGAATGCCATAGAACAGGGGTGGCCAACCTATGGCACTCCAGATGTTCATGGGCTGCCATTCCCATCAGCCCCTGCCAGCATGGCCAATTGGTCATTCTGGCAGGGGCTGATGGGAATTGTAGTCCACAAACATCTGGAGTGCCATAGGTTCGCCACCACGGCCACAGAGTCTGCACTCGTGCCTTTTCCTCCAGAGGAACTTGTCTCTGTTGCTTGGAGATCAGTTGTAACCGCGGCTCTCCAGCCGCCCCCTGGAGGCTGGCAACGGCTCCTTCCTCCCCAGATCTCCCACCTGCAGTTTCCTGTTTCTCTCCCCACATCAGGTGGCCAAGCACTCAACCCAGTAATTGCTGCCTTCCCTAGCCACAGGTGACCTTCCCTGCTCTCAGATGGGATTCTTGCGTAAATCTTTTCTCCCTCTCACAGGTAACACCCTGGGGGGGGGGGCACCCATCTAACCCCCTTATCCAAGCCCCAGCTGCCTTGCTCCTCGGCAAGTCTGTTGCTGGAAGCCGTTCCTTCCAAATCGTTCTTCTCCCACCCATTTCCTGGCCTTCCAAAGTAAGAGGCCCAATTTCCCCTTGGCGGGAAGTCGGGCCCTCCAGATCCCTGTCTGCGCCCCACTCCTTTCTTCCCAGATGCCCTCACCTTTCTCCATTGAATGTGGTTGGATGACCTCTGTTAACCCCGTACCCTCAGTTTCCCTCTGCTTCTCTGGAATGGACCATCCAACACGCTTCTCTTTCCCTGCGGAAGGGCTGGCAAGATTCACTTGACCACCACAGGTAGCATGGACGTACGTAGCTGCTTCAGAAGGGGAGGGAATCATCCTTGTTGTCGTTTGCTTTGTCGTTTGATTGTGACAAAAATGGCAGACGACGTGTTGGCTTTTCTGCTTTGGGTATCTTTCCCACGAACCCTGCCTGAATGCCTCCTGCCTCTTCCTTCCCAAATCTTTCCCGCAACGGCCTCAGACTTTCTCATCCTTGTCCCTTTCTTCTCTTTCTTTTCTCTGGGGCGGTTGTCGGGGAGGCGGGTGTGAAGGAAACAGAGAAGGCCGTGGCCTTGCCAACCCCGGTTAGCCTGTCTTCCACACACCCACAACAGCTGCGCCGAGTGCTGTGGCAGAGACGGAAGCGGCTCTGAGTCAGGGACCAAATCGCAGTGACAAGCCACAGAGGAGAAGGGCCGGCCCTGGTGCCACAGCTTTCCTGGGGCCACGAAGGAACAGGGACTGAGGAGTGAAAGGGGACAGTGCTTGGATGCTTGGGCGAATCCTAGCATCAGGGCAGAGATGGACCAAAGGGGGGGGGGGAGGATTATAACTTGTGCGGGTACCAGCAGGCATGGGGGTGGGATCTTCAGGCTGCAAAATCTTGACCGTAATTGGGAGGCAGAGAAACCAGCGTTTCGGGGGAAGCCAGAGTTCCCTGCTGAGCAGATGCTGGCAAATAGTGGCGGGCGGGGCGAGACCCTTGAGGTATAGAAAGCATGTAGAGAATAGGTGTCAAATTCGCGGCCCTCCAGATGTTATGGACTACAGTTCCCATCATCCCCTGCCAGCATAATGCTAGTCCATAACATCTGGAGGGCCGCGAATTTGACACCTGTGACGTAGAGCTTTTAGGCTTTTGTGCGTCTATCTGGGTGCTTATTGCAAGATTAGGACTTCTGGACTTTTGGTACCACTACTGCTTCAAGGAGCTGGACCAGAGCACGATCGGAGAGACTTGTCCTTTGTCTCCTGGGAATGCTGTAATGGTAGGAGCTAGTGGGCCAGACCCATGCTTCTCCTGGGAACGGTGGTCTGGCAGAGCCTGAGAAATCTGTGGGTTATATATCCTGCCCAGGGCTTCAAAAACAGGATGGACCGGGAGGCTGCAAGAAGTAGCTGGAGAGTCACCGGGCTTGGAGGTGGGGGGGCATGTTGAACAGGGCTAATCTGGTGGGCAAAGGGACAGGCTTGTAGTATATGCAGTGCCGTATCTTCCTATGGACAAGGGAGGGCACTTGCCCTCGGGCGCAACGATTTTCAGTCACGTGGGGGCGCCAAAATGTCTAAGCCCCGCCCACTCGGGAGGGTGGCTGCCCATGGGGGGGCACCAAACTCAGGTTTTGCCCATGGGCTCCATGCCTTTGAGTACATGGGGTATGAGAGAAGGAAGGGCCCAGGGTCGGTCTTTGGGAGTTCCTGAAACTCCCACCTGGAGCTCCCTACAGCCAACACATGCTCCCCTTCCCCTCTGTCAAAATCTAAATTGTAAGCTCTTTGCAGCAAGGGACTTTCAGTGGCCTTCTGATTTATTTACTTGTAGTGGACAGGCTGCATGTATGTTACTACACAGATTATCAACGGCTTGCTATGAAAACAGTACATCATGCTGGCAAAAGCTAACATGCCCTCCTGTGGTTGTAGGGACTTCTCAGTGGCTCCCAGCCTTGATGATCCCACCTACATGCAGCCACGTTTTCTGGCAGGCCACTGTTTACCCCATTCTTCATGGTGCCCCGCGAACTGCCAGAGGCGAAGCGTGAAACCCTTTCCGGCTGGCGGCTGCCTCTACTACCGTGGTTTCTCTGTGCGAAGTTGGGGGGTGGCCCCTATGTAGGTCTTGGGGCCCTGGAAAATGTGCAACTTGGCCACCCCCGAGTGCCATTTTCTCAAAATACAGACGTGACTTGCCCAAGCCTGGCTATGTCTGCCTGCCGTCGATTTGTAAAGCGGAGGCTGAGAAAGTTTGTTGTGATTTTCAGTGTTTGCTGTAATGTGATAGTTGTACGAACCAAGGAGGTTCATTGTGTGTGTGTGTGGGAGGGGGGGACACAGCAACATTCATTGGGCTTTAGGTTGATCATCAGGAGGTTCAAAATGGAATGGGGGCATCTGATTTTGGGCGGGGCGGGGGTCCATCCATCCTCGCATCTCCCAAATGATACCCCAATTCAGTGGTGGGATCCAAAAATTTTAATAACAGGTTCCGAGGGTGGTGGGATTCAAACAGTGGCGCCGCTGCACACACGCACCTCCAGTCCCTATTGGGCAGGGAGGTTGCTTTAGTAATCCCTTCTCAGCACTCAGAAAAAATTAGTAACCACTTCTAGAGACGTGGTGAGAACTGGTTGGATCCCACCTCTGCTCCAATTGCATCAAGTGGTGGTTCTGAAGTGTAAATATTTACCTTAAAAATGCAATGTCAGGAATCTTTTATTGAACAAACATAGTTTGTTTTAAGGAAACAAATAAGTTGCTGCAATGTTTACTTTTTGTGCCTTGCACATCCTCCTAGGAGCAGGTGTGTGTCTGCGTGTCTCAGTGTTCGCCTAACAACGACCCTGAGAAGTAGGCTATGAGATCACCCTGCAAGTTTCATGACAAAGTGGGGGATTTGAGACGACGTCCGAAGCCTAGTCCAGCACCCTAACCACTACACCCTACTGATGCCCATTCACGAGATGTAAAGGTGTCAGCTGCATCTCTGATCCTACGTACACTTTCCTGGGAGTAGGCCTATTACCCACCATAGGACTTCCAAATATTGATGTATACAAGTGTTCTTAAGGCAGGAAAAATGTAAATTCCTTCCTTCCTTCCTTCCTTCCTTCCTTCCTTCCTTCCTTCCTTCCTTTCTTTCTTAGATTTGATAAACTGCCCCATCCCCTAAGTAAGGCATAGGTGTCAAACTCGCAGCCCTCCAGATGTTATGGACTACAGGGGATGATGGGAAATGTAGTCCATAACATCTGGAGGGACGCGAGTTTGACCCCTGTGCCCTAAGGGCTCTGGGCGGCTTACAGACCAACTGACAAACCAACCAACAAACCACAATAAAATAATAACTTACACTTCAGTTAAAATCTTTAAAACATCCAATAACTCCAAAGCATTGCCATTCCAGTCATTTCAGTAGCCTAGCTCAGTATAACGGCATTCATGTAATTCCAGAGATGGAATGGAATAGGGAAGGCGGAATCCAAGGGGCCACACCTCAGCGGCCGGCCTCCCCAAAAGCCCGGCGGAACAACTCCGACTTGCAGGCCCTGCGGAACTGTTCTAGGTCCCGCAGGGCCCTGATGGTTGGGGGGAGGTTGTTCCAGCAGGTAGGGGCCAAGGCACTGAAGGCCCTGGCCCGGGTGGAGGCCAGCCGGATCATGGAGGGGCCCGGGACCACCAGCAAGTTAGCCTGCTGAACAGGGACATATGGGGACAGACGGTCCCTGAGGTATGTAGGCCCCAGTACTTGTGAAAGGTTCCAAGTTTGGTCCCCGGCATCTCCACTTTTATTTATTTATTTATTTATTATGGGATTTATAAGGACCAGGCAATTGGATGATGTCACAGGGTTTTCTCTGCCTGAGTCTCCAGAGAGCAGCTGCCAGCCAGAACAGGTAACACAGACTGTGATGAATCGAGAGTCCGGCTGAGTGTAAGGCAGTTTCGTGTGTTCAGCAAGCAGCAAGTGGAGGGGAGTATGTTTGCTTGCTTTCTGGAGCTGCTGCTGCTGCTTCTGTGTCGTGCAAATATTTGGATGGTATTACCAAAGGGCTGAACGCTTTTTCCTGTGAGACCCGAGTTGGATGTCCCGCTCCTTTGGAAACAGAGGCTGCAGTGGTCGTACTGTAATTTTTCCTTGAAGGCTTGATTTTCCCCGGGGAGGGAGCAACGGAGGACATCTGTGTGCCTATCTTGAGGGTGAGAGATGGCAAGAGCGAGCAGGCGTCTTTGGATCCCTAATAGACAAAACCAGATCTTCTTTTCCCCTTGGGAATTTGTGGTGTGGGATTTCTGCCCATTGCAGACCCCCTAGAACCGTGGAGCCAAACTTTTGGCACTCCAGATGTTATGGACTACAATTCCCACCAGCCTCTGCCAGCATGGCCAATTGTAGGGGCTGATGGGAATTGTAGTCCATAACATCTGGAGTGCCAAAGGTTCGCCACCACTGCCCTAGAATAAGGTACATTTTTTGAGTGGTTGTGAAAAGTGCTGTCTTATGGTGACCACGTAGGGGGTTTTGTTAAGCAAAAAAAGAATGCCTCTGAGCATGTTCTGAATGCTTTCTTCCTGCAGTGTGACCGCAGTCCCAGCCAATAGAAAGGATCCTGCACCGAAAGGCTTGAAACCACTTTTTGTCTTTTAAAATTAATTCTAAGATGGTTTCCTTGCTGGTGGGGAGTTTGTGGGCTTGTCTTGGGAATGCCGGTTTGCTTACTCAAGCCGTGTGGTTTTTTTCTATAGAGCAGAATGAAATAATTGTGCTTTACAAAGCCGCCGAAATTTCGTCGACGCGACCCTTCGAAAGCTCTTTAGAAGATGCAGAGTGGATTTTCCCAGCAGCCAGTGGGGCAAAACGGCTGCCCATTCAGTGGAGGGACTATTGGCAATACAAGTTTTCTAAATTTATTTATTTATTTATTTATTTATTTATTTATTTATTTATTTATTTATTTATTTATTTATTTATTTATTTATTTATTGTTTCGATTTATAAACCGCCCCATCCCCTAGGGGCTCTGGGCGGTGAACAACATTCACATATACAATTAATTAAATCGATAACAACAATATAATACTAAAATCCATTAAAAGCTACTTAAAAACAGTGGTTAGCATCATAATAGGTGCCCTATTATGGCCAATTCAATTAAGATCACCCCAGTAAAAAGAAAAGGGAGGGGTCAGGTTCCTCTCTGGGAGGATAATAGGTGGTAAAGTGCAACAGATGGTATGTGCAAGAAGATGCAGGGGGGGGGAAGGAGAGGGGGAGGAAGTTGTAAGTTGTAAGTTGTAAGTTGTATGTTGCATGTTGAAAGTTAAAGGTGGATTCCAGGTATAGGGAATCTCTAGGGCTGGAAATTTAGATGTCTGAGAAAGCCCAAGTGGATCCAGATGTCATGGACTACAGTTCCCATCATCCCCTGCCAGCATGATGGGGACTGTAGTCCATAACATCTGGAGGGCCGCGAGTTTGACACCTATGGATTAGAGCAGTGGTTCTCAACCTTCCTAATGCCGCGACCCTTTAATACAGCTCCTCATGCTTTGGGGACCCCCAACCCGAATGTTTATCCATTTTACAGATGGAGAACACTGATGCAGAAAGTCTTAGGCAGTGGTTCTCAACCTTCCTAATGCCGCGACCCTTTAATACAGCTCCTCATGCTTTGGGGACCCCCAACCCGAATGTTTATCCATTTTACAGATGGAGAACACTGATGCAGAGAGTCTTAGGCAGTGGTTCTCAACCTTCCTAATGCCGCGACCCTTTAATACAGCTCCTCATGCTTTGGGGACCCCCAACCCGAATGTTTATCCATTTTACAGATGGAGAACACTGATGCAGAGAGTCTTAGGCAGTGGTTCTCAACCTTCCTAATGCCGCGACCCTTTAATACAGCTCCTCATGCTTTGGGGACCCCCAACCCGAATGTTTATCCATTTTACAGATGGAGAACACTGATGCAGAGAGTCTTAGGCAGTGGTTCTCAACCTTCCTAATGCCGCGACCCTTTAATACAGCTCCTCATGCTTTGGGGACCCCCAACCCGAATGTTTATCCATTTGACAGATGGAGAACACTGATGCAGAGAGTCTTAGGCAGTGGTTCTCAACCTTCCTAATGCCACGACCCTTTAATACAGTTCCTCATGCTTTGGGGACCCCCAACCCGAATGTTTATCCATTTTACAGATGGAGAACACTGATGCAGAGAGTCTTAGGCAGTGGTTCTCAACCTTCCTAATGCCGCGACCCTTTAATACAGCTCCTCATGCTTTGGGGACCCCCAACCCGAATGTTTATCCATTTTACAGATGGAGAACACTGATGCAGAGAGTCTTAGGCAATGGTTCTCAACCTTCCTAATGCCACGACCCTTTAATACAGTTCCTCATGCTTTGGGGACCCCCAACCCGAATGTTTATCCATTTTACAGATGGAGAACACTGATGCAGAGAGTCTTAGGCAGTGGTTCTCAACCTTCCTAATGCCACACCCTTTAATACAGTTCCTCATGCTTTGGGGACCCCCAACCCGAATGTTTATCCATTTGACAGATGGAGAACACTGATGCAGAGAGTCTTAGGCAGTGGTTCTCAACCTTCCTAATGCCGCGACCCTTTAATACAGTTCCTCATGCTTTGGGGACCCCCAACCCGAATGTTTATCCATTTGACAGATGGAGAACACTGATGCAGAGAGTCTTAGGCAGTGGTTCTCAACCTTCCTAATGCCACGACCCTTTAATACAGTTCCTCATGCTTTGGTGACCCCCAACCCGAATGTTTATCCATTTTACAGATGGAGAACACTGATGCAGAGAGTCTTAGGCAGTGGTTCTCAACCTTCCTAATGCCACGACCCTTTAATACAGTTCCTCATGCTTTGGGGACCCCCAACCCGAATGTTTATCCATTTTACAGATGGAGAACACTGATGCAGAGAGTCTTAGGCAGTGGTTCTCAACCTTCCTAATGCCACGACCCTTTAATACAGTTCCTCATGCTTTGGGGACCCCCAACCGGACTGTTTATCCATTTGACAGATGGAGAACACTGATGCAGAGAGTCTTAGGCAGTGGTTCTCAACCTTCCTAATGCCACGACCCTTTAATACAGTTCCTCATGCTTTGGGGACCCCCAACCCGAATGTTTATCCATTTTACAGATGGAGAACACTGATGCAGAGAGTCTTAGGCAGTGGTTCTCAACCTTCCTAATGCCACGACCCTTTAATACAGTTCCTCATGCTTTGGGGACCCCCAACCCGAATGTTTATCCATTTGACAGATGGAGAACACTGATGCAGAGAGTCTTAGGCAGTGGTTCTCAACCTTCCTAATGCCACGACCCTTTAATACAGCTCCTCATGCTTTGGGGACCCCCAACCCGAATGTTTATCCATTTTACAGATGGAGAACACTGATGCAGAGAGTCTTAGGCAGTGGTTCTCAACCTTCCTAATGCCGCGACCCTTTAATACAGTTCCTCCTGCTTTGGGGACCCCCAACCCGAATGTTTATCCATTTTACAGATGGAGAACACTGATGCAGAGAGTCTTAGGCAGTGGTTCTCAACCTTCCTAATGCCACGACCCTTTAATACAGTTCCTCATGCTTTGGGGACCCCCAACCCGAATGTTTATCCATTTTACAGATGGAGAACACTGATGCAGAGAGTCTTAGGCAGTGGTTCTCAACCTTCCTAATGCCACGACCCTTTAATACAGCTCCTCATGCTTTGGGGACCCCCAACCCGAATGTTTATCCATTTTACAGATGGAGAACACTGATGCAGAGAGTCTTAGGCAGTGGTTCTCAACCTTCCTAATGCCGCGACCCTTTAATACAGTTCCTCATGCTTTGGTGACCCCCAACCCGAATGTTTATCCATTTTACAGATGGAGAACACTGATGCAGAGAGTCTTAGGCAGTGGTTCTCAACCTTCCTAATGCCACGACCCTTTAATACAGTTCCTCATGCTTTGGGGACCCCCAACCCGAATGTTTATCCATTTTACAGATGGAGAACACTGATGCAGAGAGTCTTAGGCGACCCCTGTGAAAGGGTCGTTCGACCCCCCAAAGGGGTCCCGCCCCCCAGGTTGAGAACCACTGGATTAGAGTGTACAGTGTCCCTTGTATGCGTCTATTAGAGCCAAGTACCTAGCCCCCTTGTAGGTAGACCAAGTTGAGGCAAGTGACGCACAAAAAACCCTGTATTTCTACTTAACAACGAGAACAATGCGATGTTGGAGGCTGTAGCAAAATTTCTATGTATTGTTATTTCTAGACGTTCTTAACTATTTGCTCCTACCAGTATTATTGTTCTGTTGTTTCTTATGCCAATAAAGGTTATGAAACGAACTGAACAGATTAGAGTGTAGGGTTACAAGGGTGAAGCTCCGAGTTCAAAGCCTTCCTCCGCTGTGAAGTTCCCTGGGCAGACTTAAAACAGGTTCTCTCTCAACCTAACCTGCCTCGCCAAGTGGTTATCTTGATTCCATCTTGATTATGTCATTTAAAAGAATTGCGTGCTGCCTTTCCCGTGCAATTCACGGCCGCCAAAGTGGCGAATCGTCAAAACAATGGCGGAAGTACAGATAAATATATATATATATATATTTATATAAAACATTGGTAAATAAAATCTGGAAACACACCCACGGGGAGAAGAACCAATGCGTTAATAAGGGCATGCCAAACAAAACAGAGAGGTCTTCAACCACTGGCAGAAGAAGACAGAAGGAGACGGCCACGTCTTCTTGGAGAGAGATCTCCGGAGTTTAGGAACCACAACCAAGAACACGCTTTCTTGGGCTAGTTGTGAGAATCAGGAAAAAGAAGACGAGGGGAGTGAATACTGATGACTGAAAAAGGATCTTGTCTCATTTAGAAGAATGAGAAGATAGATGAGGAAGAGGTGCTCCAGATGTTCATGGACTACAATTCCCATCAACCCCTGCCAGCATGACCAATTGGCCATGCTGGCAGGGGCTGATGGGAATTGTACTCCATGAACATCTGGAGCACCATAGGTTGGCCACCCCCTGGATTAGAGTGACCCTAAAATTGCCCTTGCCCTAATCTAGATGGCCCAAGGCCCTAACCAAACTTGACAGAGTCATTGTTTATTTAACTCATTTGTACTCCACCTTTCTCTCCAAGGGGGACGCAAAGCTGCTGACATGGTTCCCCTCGCCCCCATTTTATTTTCACAACAAACTTGCAAGGTAGGTTAGGCTGAGAGTGTGGGACTGGCGTAGCCCATCAAGTGTCCATGACATGATTGAAGATTTGACCCTGGGATTCCTAGATTCTGCTCCTGTGCCCTTGACCACTACACCGTACTGCCTGTCAGAACTTAATCAGGTCCACCATGGTTAGTACTAGGATGGGAGACTACCAAAGAATCCCAGGGTAATTATGTAGAGGCAGGCCGTGGTGAACCACCCCTGTTCTTCTTGTGCCTTGAAAACCCTACAGAGTCACCAAAAGTGAGCTGCGTGACATTCGGCCAGTCACAGTTCTCTCAGAATTCTCTCAGGCCCACCTATATCACAAGGTGTGATTTCATGGCGCCAAAATTGCCCTTGACTTTCTATCCCCACTCTTCTGTGGTAAAAATCCTGTTGGTCTTCAACTGATGGGTTATGACCGATTGAAGAAGAAGAAGAAGAAGAAGAAGAAGAAGAAGAAGAGGAGGAGGAGGAGGAGGAGGAGGAGGAGGAGGAGGAGTTTAGATTTATATCCCCCCTTTCTCTCCTGCAGGAGACTCAAAGGGGCTTCCAATCTCCTTGCCCTTCCCCCCTCACAACAAACACCCTGTGAGGTAGGTGGGGCTGAGAGAGCTCCGAGAAGCTGTGACTAGCCCAAGGTCACCCAGCTGGCATGTGTGGGAGTGTACAGGCTAATCTGAATTCCCCAAATAAGCCTCCACAGCTCAGGTGGCAGAGCGGGGAATCAAACTTGGTTCCTCCAGATAAGAGTGCACCTGCTCTTAACCACTACGCAACTGAAACATCTGTCTGTAATTTCTTTGGGCTCTCTGCGCAACCTTTTAACTCCCCACCCCCCCACCCATCACACGCATACAATATCACTATCACATTGTGGCAGATAACTCGCAGCGTCCACCAGGCACGATCCTCCACGCCTGCTCATGACCTTCTTTTCTTCTTCTTCTTCGGCTATATTCTCCTTGAGGGGGTTAGCGTGAACAGGGAACGTGCGTATATTAGGATGTCCGGAGTCTTTGAGTCTATTTGGCATTTATAATATTTGATACGACCAGTAAATACTTCGGTAAAAACTTCAGCCGGCGCGTCGCACCACCGGTCGCTTGCCCGTGACCACACCTGAGCAATATGGTAAAGCTTTCTCCTGGGGAGGAGGAGCACCGCTCAGTGGGTAGAGCATCTGCTTTCGATGTGGGGTGTTGGCTCAGTAATAGAGCACCTTCTTTGCATGCGGATGGTTGCTAGTTCAGTCCCCGAGGTCTCCAGTTAGAAGGATCAGGCAAATGCATGAAGGATCTCTACCAGGGATCTGGAGCAAACGAGACGGTGGTCTGGCTGGTGTCTCTCGTACCTCTCGGCTTGCCGAGATTTAAGTCTCCCCAACTGCTCCAGGGAAGCTGGATGGGAAAGACCGTCACCCAAGATGCTGGGGTAGGCTCGATGAATCTAGCACAGGTGTCGCGGCCCTCCAGATGTTATAAACTACAGTTCCCATCATCCCAGTTCTCATTATGCTGGCAGGAGATGATGGGTACTGTAGTCCAGAACATCTGGAGGATTGCGAGTTTGACAGCTACATTCTACGGTACAGGTGTCAAACTCGCGGCCCTCCAGATGTTCTGGACTACAGTACCCATCATCCCCTGCCAGAATAATGGGAACTGGGGTGATGGGAACTGTATTCCATAACATCTGGAGGGGCGCGAGTTTGACACCTGTGCCGTAGAATGTAGGTGTCAAACTTGCAGTCCTCCAGATGTTCCCATCTACAGTTCCCATCATCCCAGTTCCCATTATGCTGGCAGGGGATGATGGGAACTGTAGTCCATAACATCTGGAGGACTGCGAGTTTGACACCTACGTTTTACGGCACAGGTGTCAAACCCGCGGCCCTCCAGATGTTATGGACTACAGTTCCCATCACCCCTGCCAGCATCATGCTGGCAGGGGATGATGGGAACTGTAGTCCATAACATCTGGAGGGCCGCGACTTTGACACCTATGTTCTACGGGCAGCCTCCTCCGTTTGAGGATAATGCACCCCCCCCATCAGGCTGAAGGTTTTTTAAAGATGGGTTCTGGTCAATGCGAGGCCAAAGGCCTCCGCTTGCCGAGGGAATGAGCCCACCTCGGGGGCTCGGCTGCTGTCAACCTCTCGGGAAGCCCTTTTATCTTCCGGGCCCTTTTCCTAGATGGGAAGTATAGGAGGTCTTTGATCCCATTAAACTCTTTGGAGGGCTTTGCCTGCAGCTAATCAAGTGTTCCTTCTATGAACCGCTGTAATTCAGCTTGCTTTAGAACGTTCAGTGAGGGAAGGGAGCTGGATTTGGGGACTCTTTGGGGACTTTGCAGATTTGGGGACTCTTTCAGGATACACCAGCTGCAGGCAAAGCCTTATGGGGTGAACAGCGGAGTCCTGCAGGGGTGTTCGTGACCCTCCTCCAGCTTGCCACACCTGGAGTCACTGGGAACTGATGTGATGAAGGAGTTCTTTTCTGTGGTTGTTACATGTGGGTGTAGCCGGGTTGGGCCTCACTGCAGAGTGGAGGAAGTCGATTTAGGTCTTGATCCAACTTCCCAGCATGCCTTGCAGACTGCTTCCTCCCACACCGGTCAGATACAGCAAAAGGCTCTTCTTAAACGTGACCTGCCTTTCAGGCATTGACAATATTTGCCTTATGTTCTTTGAGCCACAGGCAAAGTGCTCATCTTTAGGGCACAGGCAAAGGGCTCATCCTTAGTAAGGACAAGAAAAGAGGCTTAATAAGAGCATCTTAATAAGAACCTTTGGTTGCATTCTCAGATATATAGGCAAAGGACTCTTTAACATTCCCAGTGAGGACAGTATAGTGGCTTTGGAAGAGCATGCATCTTATTATGAACTTTTGGTTGTGCCCTTGGAGATGCAGGCAAAGGGCTCTTTAACATCCTAGATAAGGACAATGCAGCGGCTTTGGAAGAGCACCCATCTTATTATCAACTTTTGGTTGTGCTCTGATAAATGCCAACAAAGCTCATTAACTTTCCGACTTAGGTCAGCAATCCAGTCTTTTCCAGAGACTCAGGCAAAGGGCTCTTTAACTCCCCCTGATCCACTATGAATCTCACTAGAGACTCTGTTACGAGGATATGAGATTTTACTGACTCTGACTGATGAGTCAAGATAGAGACCAGTAGATATGAGCAGTTTCCATTGCATTAGTGGTAGTAGTGTCTTTTGCTCATTACAAATAAGGAAGGTGTTAAAGTGCCCTTTGGCTAGTCTCCTGACTCAGCTGAACTGTGTCAATAGACAAAATCCATGTTCTCAGTTCTAAAGTCTGTGCTCAGTTTAGAGTTTGGTCACTGCGATCTGAGTTAGTTGCTGAATTTGTAGGTGGAAAGTCTCATGTTCAAAATCTTGACGAACTGCTAAGGAAGACGTGGACAAATGGTGAACTTTGGGACAAGCTTACCTGTCTGGGTATTAATGAGAATAAATGAGATGGTATTTTGTAATCTGCCCCCTGATCTCTTAGAACAGAGCAGGTATTTTCTCCAGACTGGTCCTTTGGATGGTGTCTACTCCATGGTTTCACTCAAGTGGCTTGATAGAGAAGTCCAGAAGATACCATGAGTGCCAGTGGGGTGTAGCGGTTAATAGCAGGTGGACTCTAATCTGGAGAACCGGGTTTGATTCCCCACTCCTCCACATGAGCAGTAGACTCTTAATTGGTGATCTGGATTTGTTTCAGTGCTCTTTCACATGAAGTCTACTTGGTGACATTCGGCCAGTCACAGTTCTTTCAGAACTCTCTCAGGCCCACCTAACTCACAAGGTGTCTGTTGTGGGGAGAGGAAGGGAAAGGAACTTCTTAACTGCCTTGAGTCTCCTTACAGGAGAGAAAGGTGGGGTATAAATCCAAACTCTTCCTCTTAAAGGCAGTGAAGGTAAACTTGTGTAAGCAATATCTGGCAAAATCTCCAAAGCCCAAGAAGAACCCAGCAGGTAAGACTTCAGTGTCCCCATAAAATCTATTTATTTATTTTTTGCAACATTTTAATGGCACCTTTCTTCCCAATGTAAGTCCCCAAGGCAAGGCACGTAAAAAAATCAAAACATTTGAAAAATTAAAAACCTGGACAGTGCAATGACGAGGGGGGTAGTTTATTTTTATTTTTTAAAATTTCTATCCTGCCCTTCCCGATCATGGCTGGTCAGACGGCGGCGTATAAATGTTTAAAAAACATATAAATATAAGTACGTATGATTACAACAATTAGCATCTTCTCATTAAAAACCCAAAAGATGGCAGAATAACAAATATAGTCCTAAGAAAGGCCCATCTCGATATAGACCAGAGGTCTGCAACCTGTGGCTCTCCAGATGTTCATGGACTACAATTCCCATCAGCCCCTGCCAGCATGGCCAACTGCCATGATGCTGGCAGGGGATGATGGGAACTGTAGTCCATAACATCTGGAGGGCTGCGAGTTTGACACCTATGCACGACTACACCATATGGGCTCGACAGTACGCCATTACTCCCCACGTTGTTTCGTAGATCAACAGTGAGGTGAATCGAGCCAAATATTTCGATCAGTCCTGATTCGACGAGCAACAGATTTTTTATTTTTCTCCAGTGGTGAATTTGTTTTGTTGGTTTTTAGTGCTAATGCGCAGAGAGCCCACAAGTGCCAGGGCGCCATCTTCAAACAGGCGTATTTTCGTTCTCTCTCTTGCTCGGGAAGGAATGCCTTTTCTGTGTGGCTGCCTGCTGAGCCACATCTGTGCTTCGCTGAAAAACAAAAGACGTACGCTTTTGTCTCCAGAACTGTTGTTTTGTTCCTTTGCAGATGCGTGCAGATTTAATCAATTAATCAACCTCATTGCATGCAATTAGCGGGGATTTCTTTAATCGGGCGACGGCCCTCATACAGGCCCTGGTAACCTTGCGCTACCAGCCCCAAACCGTTAACGGTAAAAAACGGATGTACGGAGATGGGAGGGAGCTCAGTTTTCCTAATCTGACCCCGGAATTATTGTATCACAAGTTTTGTTCTGAGTGTACAACAGGGCCGGAGTGAGGGGGATCTGCGCCCGGGGCATGCATGCGCCCTGCGCCCCTGCCACACCCCCAGTTTGGGCACTCCCCCAGTTTGCCACACCCCCAGTTTGGGCACTCGCCTCTGCCACACCCCCACCCGCCCCTGCCCTGGAACGCCCCTCCGCACGCCCTCCACACCCCGGCCACGCCCCCACAGCGGGGCGTGCCCAGTGAGTCGCGCCCCCCGCCCCCTTGACACTACACATCTGGTGTACAATGTTGGGAACTTGTGTGATGTAACCATTGCAAGCACTGAGCTATGAGCTCCCAGGAGTCTCCTGGTTCAAAACTAGAGATGCCAGGATCCAGGTGGGATCTGGGGATTTGGAAGGTGGACTCTGTGGCATTAGGTCCCCACTGAGGCCTCTGTTCCCACCAGGTCCACCCCCAAATCGCCAGGAGTTTCCCATCCTGGATTTGTAAACCCGACCCTTCCATCCCCTGCCAGTCATCCCAGGGGACCTGGAAACCCCATTCAAAACTCAGTTGTGACGCGCCCAATATTTGTGTTCTTTCTCAGCCCTTCATGGGGACCATAACTCAGTGGTGGAACATCCACTTGGCATGCAGAAAGGTCCCAGGTTCAATCCCCGTCAATGGTCCCTGTAAGCCGTGCAGCTGCTCGGTCATGTAGACACCATATTGGTGCCAAGCAGGTTGGCGGCTGCCCATAGGGGAGCTCCCGAAGGGGGCTCATTTCCTCACAGAGGCAGGGAACTTCCACATAGGAATAGGGAACTTCTGCGCAGAGGTAGGGAACTTCCACATAGGAATAGGGAACTTCCGCGCAGAGGTAGGGAACTTCCACATAGGAACAGGGAACTTCCGCACAGAGGCAGGGAACTTCCACATAGGAATAGGGAACTTCCGCACAGAGGCAGGGAACTTCCACATAGGAATAGGGAACTTCCGCACAGAGGCAGGGATCTTCCACATAGGAATAGGGAACTTCCACACAGAGGTAGGGAACTTCCACGCAGTTCCCTACTGAGTTTAGAGAGACTGTTGATCCTCGTCATCTCCAGTTAAAGGACCAGGTAGTAGATGTTATGAAAGACCTCCCTGAGATCCCAGAGAGCCAATTCCTGTCTGAGTAGAGAGTAATGAGATTGATGGACCCACAGTGTGGTCCTAAACTGAGTTAGACTCTTCTAAGCACATTGACATCTGTGGACTTATAATGGTGTAAGTCTGCTTAGGATTTTGCTGTATCGTCCGATAGATTCACTTTCAGGCAGTGACGGAGCGAGGGGAAAACGCGCCCAGGGCACGTGCGTGTCCTGTGTCCCTGCTGCGGTGTTGCCCCGCCCTGCCTCGGAATGCCCCCAGAATGCTCCGGCCCCTTGGCCACGCCTCTGCCACTGCTCTGCCCAGGGCGTTGCGCCCCCTGTCCCATGGGCACTACGCCACTGCTTTAAGGCCCCTTCATGGGTGTTCATGCACACACATAGTGGAGAGACCACTTTGAGCACACGAGGCACGTTAACTTTACATTGGGACAGAATGAATCCTATCCTAATGAATCTTTTCTTGGCATTGCCTTTATTTTTGCAAGGGCATATTTGCGTTTGCTGGCGGGGCGTGGCTCTTCCACAGGGCTGACCCTTCCCCATGCCGGCCTTCTCTGCAAGGTTGGCGGGAGAAGCAAACCATGGGAAGTCCTTGGCTATTCTTCCAGCTCCCTTTAAGGGAGAGAGTAGCAACCGCACACAGTGAGGTGACTGCAGAAACATGGAGACATCCAAGGAACAGGGGCTGGATCTAAATACTTCCCTCCAGAAGGAAATGCTTTTGAGCAGTGGGTGCCCCGTTCTCTAACAATTCTCTTTTCCCATTTCCACACACAGTGTGCTAGGGTTGTCAGCCTCAGGACCGATGCCCAGGCTATAGAGATCAATTCCCCTGGAGAAAATAGCTGCTGAAAGAGCAGCAGTGGCGTAAGAGGTTAAGAGCTCGTGTATCTAATCTGGAGGAACTGGGTTTGATTCCCAGCTCTGCCACCTGAGCTGTGGAGGCTTATCTGGGGAATTCAGATTAGCCTGTACACTCTCACACACGCCAGCTGGGTGACCTTGGGCTAGTCACAGCTTCTCGGAGCTCTCTGAGCCCCACCTACCTCACAGGGTGTTTGTTGTGAGGGGGGAAGGGCAAGGAGATTGTAAGCCCCTTTGAGTCTCCTGCAGGAGAGAAAGGGGGGATATAAATCCAAACTCCTCCTCCTCCTCCTCCTCCTCCTCCTCCTCTTCTTCTTGTTCTTCTTGTTCTTCTTGTTCTTCTTGTTCTTCTTGTTCTTCTTCTTCTTCTTCTTCTTCTTCTTCTTCTTCTTCTTCTTCTTCTTCTTCTTCCTCCTCCTCCTCCTCCTCCTCCTCCTCCTCCTCCTCCTCCTCCTCCTCCTCCTCCAAGGGTGGACCTTTTAGCATTATACTCAGAGGTGGGATCCAACCAGTTCTCACCACTTCTCTAGAAGTGGTTACTAATTTTTCCTGAGTGCCGAGAAGGGGTTACTAAAGCAACCTCCCTGCCCAATAGGGACTGGAGGGGCGTGTGTGCGGCGCCGCCACTGTTTGAATCCCACCACCATCGGAACCTGTTATTAAAATGTTTGGATCCCACCACTAATTATACTCCACTGAGGTCACCCCCCCTGCCGACCCCTCCCATCCCCTGACTCCATCCCTAAATCTCTAGTCCAACCTGCAGTTGGCAACTCTATGGTCTGCCCAAGTCCCTCTAGGTAGCTGTCTGCCTGAGTGCTTGATAGAGCTACCAACCATTGTGGCTTCTGCTGAAAATGGCAGCCCCGTGTTGACTTCCCTGTCTATCGCAGCTAGTGAGGTTGCCCTGTGTCTGGAAATCATTATGATATTCTGCCCCCCACCCCAATCCCCAGTCATGTGCAGAATGGGGGCTACAATTCGGCTTCACAGGACCCGCCATTGCGCCGTGTGTCCTGAAGCGCCGTCAGGATGTATCCCAGAATCCTCGATTTTGTTTCTCCCAGACAACTCCATCTGGGGGAATGTTCCTCGAAGGTAGAAAGTTTGAGATTCTACCGAAAAGACAGCCGCATTCCTGAAGGTCTCGTTGTCCGATTGATTGGAAGTGTTTTTTGAGGTGGGTGGGAAGTGAGTAACGAAAAAGAGAGGATGTCAGCGATTCTTTATAAACAGCAAATAAACATGTCAGAGTCCCTAATTCATTCCCACCCACTCACATTAAAAACAAGTCCCTGTAGGGGTTTTTTTTGTGTGCTATATCCTGCTTCATCTCCTTTCTTAACTGAGGATCTTCAATTTTGCTCCCTCAACGCCCTCCTAGCCATTCTTTCTCTTGCCCTTTCAACTGCGTGCTTCCTGATGGCTGGATTATACATGCAGCCAAGTTAAGTGGTCACGTGTATACCTGAATATGGATTTGACCACCTGCGTGGTGGCGGACGGTATGCTTGAACAATTCCTCCAAAAAACCAACATCTCCACTAATAAAAAACTAGCTTCTCAGGGAAAGCGAGCTCTTCTCTTTGACACTACTTTTCTACATGCTTGGCGTCCTCCCACCCTTTTTAAATGAGGGAGAATTCAAATACACAACTTATTCTGCAGTTTGCACAGGTAAAACCTTCGGGGAAGAGGAATTTTCCCCCTTAAACCTGCTGGGGGTATAAACTGAGTTGGGTGAGAGAGTCTGAATTTGGCTCCCGACGAGTCCCTCCGCCTCCAGTTACCTTCTTAAGTGGAAATAATAATGGGTGTGAGGTTAAATGAGGACAAATTAAATATCGTAAAGTGTTTTGCCCATTAAGCGTGGCATATAAAAGTTTAATAAGCGGATACAGGAAGTTGCAAAGCGGACCAGCTTTGTTTGGCTGGTCTACTGCACCTGGTTCTCCGGCGGAAGACTCTGGAAAGGGGGAAACTCACATTTGGAGTGTTCTTTTTATCCTGTAAACGGGATTGTGACTGAGCGCTCCAAGTTGTTCCCAAATGTAACTGTACATTAAGAGTGAAAAGTTGCATGCAGGGAGGGACCTCGGTAGTGCTCTATTTCTTATAGGGTTGCCAGTTTTTTTATCTGCAGGGAGGGTCCTTGTGTTTTTTAAAAATACAGTTATCCCTTCCACATCTCTGGGATTAGGGACGTGGCCCCCCCCCCCCCCCCCGTGGATCTGGAAATCCACGTAAAAAAATTTGGCCCTCCCTTCATCCCAGAGAATAAGTCTGATTTTTTCCCCTTTTTCGTAACTTTTAAAAAGAAATTGTGTACAGTTGTGGCCTTAAAAGATGACATGTGTTGCTATAATACAGTGGTGGCGAACCTATGGCATGGGTGCCAGAGGTGGCACTCAGATCCCTCTCTGTGGGCACTCACGCACAGAGTTCATCTTGTGGGAGGGGGGTGGAAAATCACCCCCCCTCTCACACACACACATCTAGGCTGGCCTGGGCATGATCCTTTACCTGGGAGTAAGCTTGGTTGCTGGCAATGGGACTTGCTTCTGAGTAAACCCTCCTAGGATCGTGATTCACCCGTTGGAAGCATTGCACAGTTGCTTCACTAAGCTTACTCCTGAGTAACGTGTGCCTCGGAGTCAACTGTTTTTTCTAAACTAAAACCTCAGTATTCTGGTTAAATTGCCATGTTGGCACTTTGCGATAGATAAGTGGGTTTTGGGTTGCAATTTGGGCACTCGGTCTCAAAAAGGTTCGCCATCACAGCTATAATACAATCCCAAACATATATTTTAGGCGTTTCTGAGTTTTGAAACTTTTCCTGTGTCATCTGGTGGCCTTCGTGTGTCGTCTGCGGCTTCTGTAAACCCCCCCCCCCCCAATTCCCATTTAATTTCTGATGCTGACCGGCGATGTCTTAAAACTGTGGTGGGGAAAGTCGGGATGTGGAAGGGATAGCTGTACTTGCTCAGCCACCAAAAATCAGCAGGCTTGTCTCAGTGACCTGCGGACATTTTTTTTTGCCTGCTCCGCAGCTGCAAAAAGCGTAGGAGCCCTGCCAGAAGGAAACAGGTTGCCAAACTCAGTTGTATAACAATTTTCCCCCCTTTTAGGCAACGTTGGAAAATGTGGGGACCCTGCCTTGCCCTAGAAAACCTGGCCTTTTTTTCCTTCTTGTAGCCTGAAGCCCAGTCTCTCTTGGGGAGACTTTGCGGAAGGTTTTTACAGCACTTTAAACTTATAGATTTGTGCTTTTTTAAAAAAAGGATTTGGAGCGCTGTCATTGTAAATCCTCTTTCGGTCCCGTTTTCTCAATTTCCATCCCAGTGGAAACTCCTGAGGTCAAGGAAATAAACTATTGAACCGACCTGACCCCAAACAAAAGTCCAATTTGGCCTATCCCGTCCCCCCCCCCCCCCAGCTCAATTCTATATTAAAGTTCCCCAAACCTCTTCTGGCACCAACCAAGTGTTTTTAGAAATGTGTGGGGCCAAGCAGGGCTTTTAATCTTTGTAGATCTGATTGACTATACAGATTGTAAGGACCACAGTGTTGGTTTTATTTTCTCACTTTTCCCCCGTTGCGTTTTTTAAAAATTAGTCTTCTTGTCTTCCGCACTTGGACTTCCTGTGTGTGTGTGTGTGTGTGTGGTTGTGGTTTGCCCACCACCCTGTGTCAGAATTCCAAAGGCTGCCCACAGACTGAAAAAAGTTGGGGACTCCTGGTTTACAAGGTTCTCATATCCCTACATTATCCTCACAACAACCCAGTGAAGTTGGCCTGAGAGGAAAAGAGAGAGAGTGTGTGGTTCAGAGGTGGGATCCAGCAGGTTCTCACAGGTTCCCGAGAGTAGGTTACTAATTATTTGTGTGTGCCGAGAGGGGGTTACTAATTGGTGATTTTGCCACGTGATTTTTGCCTTAGTTACGTGCGTGGCAGCCTGCGCCTGCGTGCATTCGTTTCCCGCCCTAGGACCGGCGCAGCGGCTGCGTCCTTGCCACAGCCCCGCCCAGGAATGCCCCGCCCCTGGAATTCCCAGCCACGCCCCTGTCGTGCCCCGCCCAGCCCCATTGGCGCTACGCCACAGTTTGAATCCCACCACCATGGGAATCTGTTACTAAAATGTTTGGATCCCACCACTGGTGTGGTTGGCCCAAAGTCACCCCACAAGCTTCCAGGCACAGTGGGGATCTGAACCCGAGTCTCTTGAGCCTAAGTACCCTGTCACGCTGCCAAATCTGTGCCTTTGGGCAAGGCGATAATTTCTATCAGAGCTGACTTGCAGCAACCTTTACCTCAGTTGCCTTTTACCTTATTTCCCCCTCCTACTGGATTTGGCTGCCAATTTTTTCCCACAGGCTCCCAGAGCCGTGCCCTTTCACAACAATGTGGTATGCAGACATTGGCAGGTGATAATGTGTTTTCTTCACGCTGTGAACATTTTCACTCCTGGTTTCTGCAGACCGAGCTGCTCCCGCTGAAGGCGCAAAAACCAAACTAGGCTGCTGCGTATCAGCTTTGCGTCCTGCCCCGTCCTTTGGTCAGTTGGCCACCCTAATGCCTTTAACAGCAGCGCCGTGTACCTCAAAAGTAGGGCTGCCAAACTGGCGCCGAAAGACCGCAGTGTTTTTTCCGCCTTCCTCAATCCACTGCTTTGGCTGGTGAGGCCGCGTTTGAGCGGTGGGCGGAGAAGCGCCCAAGTCCACATCTGAGGGAGATGGCGGCTGAGGTGGGGGTAGTTTGGTCTGTGGCTGTCTTGCCAAGTCCTGAGTGGGCATGGGGGCACTGAGAGCAGAGGGGGGGGGCACAGGAGACATGCCTAACACAATCACCCTTCTACTCCAGCTGCCCTTTCTCCCCTCCGACAAAGACACGTGGCTCTCTCCTCGCCTGCCCGCTTGGCCACGTACGGCCTCAGCCACGTACAGCCGGGGGGCCCACGCTTCGCTGCTCGCATCAAAGGGAAAAAACAATCTCTGGGTTGCCACCTTGGCAACCCTGCTCTGGGAGTTTAGGCTTGTCGTTCTTTGTTTATGAGCCATGCCGCTGTGACTCGAACCAAGGCCCGAGGCGTAGCAATTGAGCAGTTGATGGCTTTTCTGAGCGAGGGAGCACGATGTTTCTTGTGGGCGAACCAAGTAGCGGGGGCGAAGGGGTAAAACCAAGCAAAGCCCACCAGCTGCCTGTGGGTTAGCTGGCGCGGAAAGTCAAATATTGGGCTAGAGCGTCAGCATCCGAATTTATAAACCTCACGGACAGTGGAGTGGGTTTTTTTTCGCCTTGGACCCGGGATTGTGCAGATGATTCTGGGTGATTTTAGGATTAGTTCCCACCTTTGCTTCTCAGTAACAGAAAGCCCGAGAAGAGCCGGCAAACGCTCCACTCTGTGACATGCTGGCAAATCGGTCATGTCAGAAACGATGGCTCTCAGGGAAGCTTTTCTGTCAGTACCAATCTCCTCAGGGAACACCCCAGTAAGCTTTTGAGGAACCCCAGAGGTTGGTCCTCCCCCCTGGGGAAAGCCACTGGCAGCAGTGGCGCAGGAGGATAAGAGCTCGTGTATCTAATCTAGAGGAACCGGGTTTGATTCCCAGCTCTGCCGCGTGAGCTATGGAGGCTTCTCTGGGGAATTCGGATTAGCCTGTGCACTCCCACACATGCCAGCTGGGGGTGACCTTGGGCTAGTCACAGCTTCTCGGAGCTCTCTCAGCCCCACCTACCTCACAGGGTGTTTGTTGTGAGGGGGGAAGGGCAAGGAGATTGTAAGCCCCTTTGAGTTTCCTACAGGAGAGAAAGGGGGGATATAAATCCAAACTTCTCCTCCTCCTCTTCCTCCTCCTCCTCCTCCTCCTCTTCCTCCTCCTCCTCCTCCTCCTCCTCCTCCTCCTTCTTCTTCTTCTTTGAAATGGGGCTTGATATAGGCCTCTTCCACACAAGTTCCTGAAAACGTTTGCAGAATGTTTTCGATCTCCCCCCTGACACGCACACTGTTTGTCCACATTCATCCCCTTGAAACGATTCCCACCTGCCATTTTGTGCGTGTATGTGTGTGTTTTAAATTCTCTGTGGAATTGATGCTTCGATGCTTCAGTGCCTTGTGCTCCAATTCTCCATAGTTCTTGGAACTGAAGCATCAAAGATTTAGCCCCCCCAAAACAAAACAAAACAACCCTAGAAAGGACGGAAATATCAGGCGGGAAGCTCATCGATAGAAAATGACCCTGGGAAGGAAGTTCGGGGATGGCAGAGAGGCGTGGGAAAAGTGCAGCCCTGACGGCATAGCCCTGAAAACGTTTTGAAAACATTTCAGCCTAAAGAACTGTTATCAAAGAGCATGCATATAAAACGTTTTGAGGCTGCAAATAAAATGTTTTCAGAACGTTTTTGGGAAGGCACCACGTGGAACTCCGCAGAGGAAACGTTTTATTTCCTGCCTCAAAACTTTTTATTTTGGTTGTGCGGAAAGGCAGTTCTTTGGGGAGGAATTGGGCTTGAGAGTCTAACTGGGAAGGCCAAAATGGCTGCTGGACCAGTAGGTCTGGATGACTGGGCTTGGGACAGAAAAACTGGTATTGCCCCCAAGTGCTTCATCGCAGGTCGGAGCTGACAGAAATGCCAAGTGAGATGGCTGTGAAAAGATTTGTATGAAGAAGGGTGCCTCGTGGCTACCCCGAGGAGGCCCCGCCGGCTTTTCTTTGTAGACCCCCTTTCCCTCCCTTGACTTGCGTCTCCTCATCCCCCGGAGTCAGGAAGGAGAGAAATGTGTCTGTTGCGGTTTGAACTCCGATGCAAATATTTCTTCAGATGTGCCGGGAATGCGAATGGCGTTCATGAAATTCAATGAGGAGGCATTTGGCATTAAATATTCTGTTAAGCAATTCCTGAGAACAGAATCCAAGAATTCAATCTGGCGGGAAGAGTTGCTCCCAATGCAATATGAGGCCCTTGTAGCTTGAAAGTGAGTAGATAGTATCTGGAACAGAGGTCAGGAAGTAATAATGTGAACTATAAATAGGGCGGCCAGCAGGTCTGGAGAGAAATGTCCTATAATAATAATAGATATAATATAATATAATAATTAATAGAGACTTAATAGGATGTTATTTATCAGCGTTCTGTAAAAAGCATTTCCTGTTCACTTTGCATTTTACGCCTCTGTTAAAATGAAGTGACATTTTTCTCCAGGTCAGTTGGTAACCCTGACTGGATGTTTTAGAGCCAGGGGTGGCCAACCTATGGCACCCCTGATGTTCATGGACTACAATTCCCATCAGCCCCTGCCAGCATGGCCAACCTATGGTTCTCCAGATGTTCATGGACTACAATTCCCATCATCCCCTGCCAGCACGACTAACCTATGGCTACCCAGAAGTTCATGGACTACAATTCCCATCAGCCCCTGCCAGCACGGCCAACCTATGGTTCTCCAGATGTTCATGGTCTACAATTCCCATGGCCAATTGGCCATGCTGGCAGGGGCTGATAGGAATTGTAGTCCATGAACATCTGGAGTGCCATAGGTTGGCCACCCCTGTAGACTATCTATACTTAGTATATCCCTAGGAAATGTCAAGGGAAATAAAGAAGGGCTTTTAATTTTTTTTTTTTGAAAAAGATGCTAGGGCAGTGATGGTGAACCTTTTCGAGACGGAGTGCCCAAATTGCAACCCAAAACCCACTTATTTATTGCAAAGTGTCAACCTGGCAATTTGAATACTGAGGTTTTAGTTTAGAAAAGAACAGTTGACTCCGAGGCACGCGTTACTCGGGAGTAAGCACGTGCAACTGTGCAATGCTTCGAATGAGTGAATCACGACCCTGGGAGGGTTTACTCAGAAGCAAACCCCATTGCCAGCAACCAAGCTTACTCCCAGGTAAAGGATCATGCCCAGGCCAGCCTAGATGTGTGTGTGTGTGTGGGGTGTGTGTGATTTTCTGCCCCCCACATGACAAACTCTGTGCATGCATGCCCACAGAAAGGGCTCTAAGTGCCACCTCTGGCACCCGTGCCGTAGGTTCGCCACCGCTGTGCTAGAGGATTGGACCTGTATGTTTCCCATCCCTTAATTCTAATCTTGCTGGAGTTAACCTGCAAAGGGAAAGATACTCGGAACATGCTCAGAGTAACTTGTCTTTATAATATCAGTTTAGAGACAGATTTCGTAGTGGCCTTAGTCAGAAAATGGATGTGGTTATAGTAGTGGAGGTTTGGTTTGCAGAGCTAGTGAAGCGGGCTTTGTTTCTCATTTAAACTTTTGCAAAAAATTCATATGGACCGTGCATGGAACAAATGCACATTTGTTGGGGTTAATCTCTTGCTGCCCACCCCCAACAAACCTACCCCCTGCCCCAATCTTGCCGAATGCTTTGTGGACCAGTATTTGCAATTTGTCCCTGATGCACACCCTATATTTCACTCCAACTGGGAAGGAATTAATAGCAGCCAGGTGGGATCATTTCAGGTCGGGAAGGTGGTGGGTTCAGACCCCCCCTACCCTCCAAAAAACACCATTCCAGCCCGAATCAGGTCCTCTATGCCACATGTTTAAAGGAAAAGAAAAATCCCGGGTGGTGCCGTATATAGAATCCTCAGCCTTTTGCCTGGTTTGACCTGAAGAGTAGAATTTATTTGTGTGGGCTTGAAAAGGGAGCATCCAGTTTTGTGTCTAGTGCTAATAGTACTCTAGGGTTCCAACCTGCATTTCCTGTTTGCCATCTTTAGAAATCTCCATTTGGATTGCGGGGGGGGGGGGGAATGGAGAAGGGGCAGCCAGGTTAGGCAGGGCTGTAGAGAAGCAGATGGTTATGCCTAGCAACCGCGGGCATCCTTGTTAGCAGCTTCCTGTTGCTCGGCAACGGTTGCCACGTGGTATAAGAGAGCAGATTCCCTCATTAACCTCACCCAGTCTCTGTGCTTACCCGCAGAGGTGTTGGCAGAGAGCCCCCCCCCCCCGCCTTTTGGGAATGCCCCCCTTCTGAGTTCTAGCAGAGCCAGCCTGTCCTGCCGGGAGCTGTGCTTTAACGTCCTGGATGAATGGGAACCGGCTGCGATTTTTCACTTGTCAAAAAACGTCCTTCGTACATGTTCAGAGGCGCTCCTTTCACCAGCCTGCCAGCACGTGTAGAAAATTTTAAAAATCCTTCAGTCAAGAGGCCTGGAGCTAAAAGTTTGTTGCAGGGCCTTTTGTTAAACCAGTGGTTCTCAACCTTCCTAACGCCGCGACCCTCTAATACAGTTCCTCATGTTGTGGTGACCCCCAACCATAAAATTATTTGTGTCTCGGTTCCTAAGACCATCGGAAAGATGTGTTTTCCGATGGTCTTAGGCGACCCCTGTGAAAGGGTCGTTTGACCCCCAAAGGGGTCGCGACCCACAGGTTGACAACCGCTGTGTTAAACTGAAGCCCTAATTAATTTGGGTGAATGGATCCAAATGATCTAATTGTTAGTTTTTCTAGCAGTGTGGGGTGTAGCGGTCAGGGCAGTTCGTGTCAGACTAGTCCAGGGGTCTGCGACCTGTGGCCCTCCAGATGGTCATGGACTACAATCCCCATCAGCCCCTGCCAGCATGGCCATCTGGGGGACCCAAAGCCAACCCCCCACTCACACTTTCAGTTTAGCCTACCTCCGTGGTGGCAAACCTTTGGCACTCCAGATGTTCTGGACTACAATTCCCATAACAGGGGCTGCTGGGAATTGTAGTCCATAACATCTGGAGTGCCAAAGGTTTGCTACCACTGGCCTACCTCATGTGGCTATTGTGCGGATAAAATGGAGGAGAGGAAAATGATATATGCGACTTTAGGTCCCCTTTCGGAAAGAAGGCATGGTATAAATTAAGTCAAGAAATATGCAAAGGGGTCGTGCAATTCCAGGGCCTGACATCTGAGCTTCCCTGCCTGGTCTGGCCATCCTGAGCTGCAAAGTGAAGCACTTTGCTTTGAGAAAGAGGTTTTAAAGGATGCATTTTCTTACCCTTGCTTGGGTAGCCCCGACTAGCCCAATCTCGGCAGGTCTCGGAAGCTACGCGGGGTCAACCCTGCTTAGTTCGTGAGTGGGAGCCCATCAGAGAAGTCCACGATCACTATACAGGCAGACACTTCTAAATATCTCTTGCCTTGGAAACCAAATGGGTTCTCCCCATAGGGCTACCAGTTCTAGGTTGAGAAATACCTGGAGAGTTTGAAAGTAGAGGCTGAGGAGGGGGAGGGGAGGGGGAGGACTTCAAAAGAAGAAGAAGAAGAGTTGGATTTTTATCCCCCCTTTCTCTCCTGTAAGGAGACTCAAAGGGGCTTACAAGCTTCTTTCCCTCCCCCCACCACACCCCAACAAACACCCTGTGAGGTAGGTGGGGCTGAGAGAGCTCTGAAGAACTGTGACTAGCCCAAGGTCACCCAGCTGGCATGCGTTGGAGTGCACAAACTAATCTGGTTAACCAGATAAGCCTCCACATCTCAAGTGGCAGAGCGGGGAATCTAACCCGGTTCTCCAGCCACCCCCTGGAAGCTGGGAACCCTGTCCCCATAAGTTGACTCTAGCTTCCCAGCAAGAACAAAATAAACATTTCCTGCCCGCAGCCTCCGTTACCGAAAGCTCCCGTCTAGACCGCTGGCATCATTTTGACCTTTGGATACCAAGTGTGAAAATACCTTCAGCTCCGTTGGTTACCAGTTGGGCCTTCTCCAGAGCCTCCAGTCCTGTTCAGGATTGGCCAGGAGGGAGAAATTCACGCGAAACTCTGCTTTCTTCTGTCGCAGTGCCACGGAAAAGCACAAAGCTGTGCTCAGTTCCGGTGTGGCAGAGACAGATCTCTTGCACGGCCTGTGAGGGCGAGAAAAAAGCCCTGTTTTCCAGGAGAGGAAGTCCGATGCCCTTGGGAAGCCCACGAGCAGAGCGTAAAGGCCGTATGCCTCTCTGGTTTACCTCCAGCGGTCAGAATTCAGAAGCGAGCTATCCCACAACATGGCCAAGCCTCCCTGTTTTGAAATTAGCTTGGCTGCCATGTTTTTACCGACAGGAATCTCCCTCTACCTGTCCCTTCGCAACATGCTTTGGTATATAATCCCTTGGCCGGCTTTTACGTCTTCCTGCCCACCTCCCAACACGCCGATGACACCCCCCACCTCTCCTTGACGAGGGGTAGGAGGACGTGACACAGTTTCCCCTTTCGGTAGACCTCGGCCGCCCCCCGTTGCCCGTGGAGTGGAGGCTGAGTGAAAATAAATATTAATGCTCAAGGTGAACACGGCGTAAGGAAGGGGGGGAAAGGGGGGGAATCTTGCTGACTCAGTCCAAAGGAGGACAGGCATCAAACGTGAAGGGAGGGGGAGGCTCGCCGGTCCCTCTGCAGCACCAGGCATTGGAAGGATGCCCGGCGCTTGGGTGTGGGCACCGTGAGGGGGCGCCGTGTGGCAGGGAGCAAGTGGGCAGGGTCTCCCGTCCTCTCGGTTAAGGGGTGCCGAACGATGAGTGGGCGCAAGACAGGTCGAGGGGAAAGGCAGGAGGGTCAATGTGGGACAGGCCGTGGCAGGGCTGTCGATGGGGGAGCTGTAGATGCCAACCTCCAGGCGGGGCCTGGGGAATTACAGCTCATCTTGAGACTACAGAGATTAGTTCTGCTGGAAAAAATGGCTGCTTTGGAGGGGGTGTTGTTGTTGTCTGGCATTGTACCCTATTGAGGTCCTTGTCCTCCCTGGGTCCCCCCCCCCCAATCTAGTTGTTTCCCAAGCTGGATCTGACAACCCTACCCCACATGGGGGGACCTGGAAACACTAGCTGAGCTGCATTTAGTTTGGGAATAGGTAGAAAGATTATGCATCAGAGAAAGTAACAGAGGACTTAAAGTACAAATGCAAACAAACTTTGTTTTTTGTACGCCCCCCGTCCCACACTGGCATCCCACCCTGGTACTGGGAGCAGCACTGGCATAGTGGTTAAGAGCAGGTGCATTCTAATCTGGAGGAACCGGGTTTGAGACCCCGCTCTGCCGCTTGAGCTGTGGAGCTGCCCCTCCACTACTGAGAGTTTGTTCTGTTCTGCCTTCTCCCTTGTCTCTCGGTCGTGCGAAAAGAATCTGGCCAGCAGATGCGGGGGATGAGAAGGACCAGCGTTGGGAGAGGGTAGGAAGGTCCGGCTTTGCCTGTTCATTGCAGCTGAGCATCCAGACGGGGCATACCGCCTATAGGGACATGGGGTAACCCATGTCCCCGGGAACACATAAACATGGGCGCCGGCACCAGCTCCGGGCTGTAGATCTGGACGTCGGCGGCGGCTCCCAGTGATAGACCTGGATGCCAGCGTTGGCTCCGAGCAGTGGTCCTAGATGCCCGCGTGAGCTCCAGGCAATAGACTTGGATGTTGGTGCAAGCTCCAGGCAGTAGACTTGGATGCCAGCACAGGCTCTAGATGGTAGACCTGGGCTCTGGGCGGTAGACCTGGGCACCTGCAGGTCTCCAGGCTCCATTTCTCCTAGATACGCCTCTGCGTCTAGACTAGCGGTGCCCTTTCTGTGGCTCAGAAAGAGCTGTGTTCATAATTACCAGCCACCAAAAGAGCCACGTTTACTGCCCTCCCTGGCGTGAGGCCTGCAACACAGGGAACCAAGTACCAGCTGCAAGCATGACTGGGCACGGGTCTTACTAGGACCCGGAGGATTTAGGGGGCGGGGACACAGCATCACTTCCAGCAAGTGACACCCTGATGTCGGGGTTGATGCTCTAGGACAGCCATTCTCAACCAGGGTTCCCTGGTACCCTGGGGTGCCATGAGCATGTCCCAGCGGTACTACGGCAACACTACTGCCCCCCCTCATTTTTGTGGTGTCTCCCACTGGCGCCAGCAAGGACATGGAGCTGGCCCATGGGGCAGGGTCTGCCACAAGGTCAGCAGCCACCACCACCCCCAGTGCTACCCTTCACCTTGGGAGGGGAAGATGGGAGGTGTGGCAAGCAGGGGCAATGGGAGGGGAAGGTGGAGGGTGGCGGCAGGGGTACCGTGAGATATGAAGAGTGAGGTCAAGGGTACCCTGACCTCGAAAAGGTTGGGAAACATTGCTCTAGGATTTGCCCCAAACTCTATGGTTAAACCATAAGCCTTGGGTGAATCCTAGAATGTCGCCCTGAGGGGGTCACTTCTGGTGGTTGTTTTTTTCCCCCAGAAGTGAGATTGTACACCGGAATGATGCTGGTGGTGAGCAGGGGGCATTTCTGGGAGGTCTCCTGTTGTAGCAGGGATGCAGCCCCCCCCCCCCCGACCTCTTTCCTGAAACAGGAAGAAACAACATAGGGTCCCCAGCGGGGGCACATCAGAGAGCGACACATGACAGCTGAGCCTGGGGGTGTAACTGGTTTCGGTGTATTGGTTTTACCCTTCTTTAGTTGACATTATAGTCCTCCTTTCTCGCTGGGACTCCAGGCGGATTACATAGATTTAATCAGTGCAATCAACAGAGTGGGACATCCAGTGGTGGGATCCAAAAATGTTAGTAACAGGTTCCCATGGTGATGGGATTCAAACTGTGGAAGGGGCTCCGGCATCTGGACATGTCCCACCCACCCTAGCAGAGGGAGTGGAGGGAGTGACGGGCAGCATGCAAAGGAGGGGAGGGGAGGGAAGGGGATGGGGCCTGGCATCTGGACATGGCCCACCCACCCTAGTGGAGGGAGGGAAGGGGGGCGGTGGCATGCAAGGGAGGGGCGGGACCAGAGTCTGGTAGAGCTGACATTCTCCAGGTGGGGCCTGGAGGTCTTCTGGAATGACAGCCAGTCTCCGTGGTAACAAAACTCAGTTCCCTTTGGGGGAAATATCTGCTTTGGAGGGTGGACTCTATGGCATTAAACCCTGCTAAGATCCCTCCCCAAACCCCGTCCTCCTCAAGCTCCACCCCCAAAACTCCAGGAATTTCTCAACCTGGAGCTGGCAACCTTAGAGCCAGGACTTTTGAAGGGGTTTGTACCGCAGGTATCTTTTGGGGATTTGCTGTGTTATTTTGGGCTTTCGCTGAAAATGTTTTAAACTATTGTCATAAGCCGCCTTGAACCAAGAGGAAAAGCGGTATAATGTTGTTGTTTTTTGAGGGTGGGTGGGTAAAATAAATAGAAATCTCACATGGGGCATTTCTGTTTCCTGCCTGCAGGTGGCAGCGCAGAGGCCACGGCCGAACTTTCTCCATGAGGAGGGGTAGAAGATGCCGGCTTTGCCCGCACTGCTGCTGCTGCTGATTCTTGGCTACGCCCACGAGAGCATAGAAGTGCTGTCTTCCCTGCGCATGGGTAAGATAAGTTCTGTCGGCCAGTGGCATACCTAGGGAAATTGGCGCCCTCGGCAAAACCTGGGTTTGATGCGCCCCCCACGGGCGGAGGCAGCCCTGCCCACCTGGCTGGGGGTTGCTCTGCCCTCCAGGGATTGGGTTGCTCTTGGGGGGGGGGGATCGTCCTCTGTGACGGCGGGAAACTCCTTGCTCGTCCCGCCTTGCTTGTAGGCCACTGTAGAGAGTGGGCAGGGCTAGAAATCACGCCGCCCCACGTGACTTTAAAGTCCTGTGCCTTGGGCAGCTGCCTAGTTTGCCCAGTGGGCGGTATGCCGCTGCTGTTGGCGGCTCACCTGTGGGGCTGCTCGGTAAAGGCGGTGGAACTCGAGGGCAGGAAGTACCTGAGAAGTTTGGCATCAGAGTGACTTCGGGAGCGATGGAGTGGCCCAGCCTGATTGGCAGCTCCATTAGTTATCTGCCCATCCAGATGGTTGCAGAGGGAGGGTGGATAAATCATCTTATGGGCAGATGGGGAGAACTCCCGAGCACGGGGAGCAGGAATTGCTTCCGTGGGGTACCAAAAGGTCCCTAGAAAGAGGGTTGCGGTTGATTTGGGGCACCAGAGCAGTGGCATAGCGCCAAGGGGACAGGGGGGTACGCGACGCACCAGGCAAGCGCCAGTGCGGAGGCATGGCGGGGGTGTTCCAGGACGTGGTGGGGGCGTTCCAGGGTGTGGCGGGGTGCAGGGTGCACGTGTGCCCTGGGCGCAGTTCCCCCTTGCTCCGGCCCTGCAGCAGAGTTACAAGATCCCTGGGGGCCAGACCCCCGTGGGGGTTCCGGGAACTCAGCAAGTGGATAGTGCACCCTGTGTTTGTGCTGTGATGTGGGGATACAGCGATGTGTAGCGGGACCCAGAGGGAATTCTTGTTGCTGTCTACAGCCCTGGCTGTTGAAAGGGGGTGGAATCCTTCCAGGTGAATTCCCCGGAGACGTGAGCAGGATCGATCAACGTGGGCTAACCTTCCGACTTAACGTCAGGCCTCTGCACCTTTAAATCTTCCGAAGCTGTGGGGGAAATTATTAAATCTTTCCCCCCGCTGCTTTCGCGGTTTTATCTGGTGCCCGTGAAAGGTGCCAAGATCACGGGAGCAATTGCCGCAGCTGCTGCGGGGCCGGCCGGCCTTCATCTCCTTCCCGCCTGAAGGGGAGACGTGGCTGTTGACCCTCCTTCTCTGCGCTGCTCCGACCTGCACCGTAGCATCATCTGCAGTTTCCAAAGAGGGGTTTGATTGACAGCTGGCGCTGGGCTTGCTAACTCTGTTTACCAGGTGCTTTTTTTTTGAAATGGCGGAAAGCCTCAGCGAATGATCAGGCTGATCGCTGTGCTGCGAAATGTTTCCTTGGCTGATTGTTATGCTCGTGGTCAAGTTAAAAACAAGGAGGCCGAGACATCTTCTGCTGTTTAGTCGGCAGTGGGGAAGGCAGGTGGTGAGGAGGCGCTGCACAACATAGGACATAGCTTTACGACCTATGGCTCTAGAGCTAGACATGGTTTAAATTTTTTTTTAAAAGGTTTGGTGGTATGTTAAAGAGCGGGTGGGAGGCTACAGTGGGCAATATGGAAAGGGAATGGCAGGCAAATGTTTTCATTGGACTAGAGCAGGGGTCTGCAACCTGTGGCTTCTCCAGATGTTCATGGACTACAATTCCCATCAGCCCCTGCCAGCATGGTCAATTGGCCATGCTGGCAGGGGCTGATGGTAATTGTAGTCCATGAACATATGGAGAGCCGCAGATTGCAGACCCCTGGGCTAGAGGGCTTCTTGCTCTGATTTGCATGGCCCAGGCTAGACTGATCCCATCAGTCTTTGGAATCTAAGCCAGGTCAGCCCTGGTTAGTACTTGGGTGGGAAACCACCATGGAATTCCAGGGTCACTGGGAAGCAATGTTAATGCAGTGGCGTAGGAGGTTAAGAGCTCGTGTATCTAATCTGGAGGAACCGGGTTTGATTCCCAGCTCTACCGCCTGAGCTGTGGAGGCTTATCTGGGGAATTCAGATTAGTCTGTACACTCCCACACACGCCAGCTGGGGGACCTTGGGCTAGTCACAGCTTCTCGGAGCTCTCTCAGCCCCACCCACCTCACAGGGTGTTTGTTGTGAGGGGGGAAGGGCAAGGAGATTGTAAGCCCCTTTGAGTCTCCTGCAGGAGAGAAAGGGGGGATATAAATCCAAACTCTTCTTCTTCTTCTTCTTCTTCTTCTTCTTCAATGGCAAGCCAATTCTGAATGCCTCTTGCTTTTGAAAACCCTGCATGATGATGGCATTCTACAGACACATACATACACCAGTGGTGTAGCGTCCATGGGGTGGGGAGTGGGGTGCAACGCCCCAGGTGCACCCCGGTGTGGGGGTGTGGCCGTGGCGTTCCGGGGTATGTCCGGGGCTTTCTGGGGCGGGGCAGGGGTGAGCAGCTCTGCAGCAGGGGCGGAGGGCGCACGCGTGCCCCAGGTGCGGTTCCCCCTCGCTCCGTCCCTGACAAACGCACACACACAGGTGATTTACAGAAAAGAAAATGTTTAAAGGTGAATAGTAGCCAGCAATTGAGGTTTGAATAATTCAGCAATTTATGCCAGGTCGCTAAAGTTTGTGCCACTGCTCAAAGGGTGCTCCTGTGGTTTAATATCCTATTTAAAAAATACAGTTAATGTCTCACGTGGACTAGTGTTTGGGCTGCAAAATTTGTGGTTTCCAAAGACATCCGATTATTATTGTATGTTTTAAGTTGTATGGCTGTCTGTTATTTGATTTCTTACTCTGAATGTTGACGCTTATACTCTTCAAGGCTGCTGACCTCTGCTGAGGGAAACATGCGCTCGAAACACGTGTCTGACATACCCACTGAATACAGTGAACCAAATCAAGGAAGGGTGCAAGTATGTGTCAATAAAGGCACCATAAGCATGTAGACATCAGTCCATCCAAGTTCAGAGATGGGCTCCCAGGTAAATGCCAGACATTGCCAGTAATGGCACACAAATGCCAGACATTTAGCTTCATCTTATATGGGAGATTCTCTGGTTTGAAATGTTCCATCTGTCTAGGCTAAAGAGACACAGTGTCGCTGCCTTAGACAGATGGGGCACTTCAAACCAGAGAATCTCCCATATAAGATGAACCTAAGAGTCTGGAAGCTACGTACCCATCATTGGCATGCACGAATGTCACTGATGAAGTGGAAACGTGACCACGAAACGGGCACTTACCTATGGACTGCGTGCTCACAGTGCCTTTATTGAGACATACTTTTGTCCTTCTTTAATTTGGTTTATGGTATTGGGATTTGGATTCTTGGTTTTGTTATGTACAGCTGCTCCTTTAATAGTTTGCACTTCGTTTTGATTAAATTTATGCACTTTTGTATTAATCAGTGGCGGAGCTACCAGGGGTAGGGGGGTGCGCCACGCACCGGGCTTACGGCTTTGGTTCACGTGGGGGGCAGAAAATCCCCCCAACCCCTTTCCCTTCCCCCCTCATTGGTCAGCCGCTCAGCTCACCCCTGCCCCCCCACGATGCCCTCCCACACTTACTTTAACAAACGGAGCAGGCTGGAGAAGAGGCCTGCCTGTGTTCCCTTCCAGGCTGTAAATGGCCTGGTGGGAACTACATTTCCCAGAAGACCCCAGGAAATGTAGTCCCCAGCAGATTGTTTGCAGCCTGGAAGGGAACAGACAGGCCTCTCCTCCAGCCTGCTTAGTTTGCTAAAGTAAGTGTGTGTGTGTGTGGGGGGTGCGCCACGGGGGGGGGGGGGGAAGCCAGACTGTGCACCGGGCGCACTCTGACCCAGCTACGCCTCTGGTATTAATCGACGTGATTTGTAGTCAGATTGTAGCCTGTCCTGTTGGTTGCTCTTGATCTGTTGCCACCATACTAATTTTGTTTATATTCTTTGTTCTCGACGCACTCACCGAGTCATTCAACGTCTCTGCTGCCATGTGGTTTTTCAGAGAGCTGCATTATAATGGTTAGAAGAGCCTTTCTCTTAAATCTGCGGCATAGATGGCATCTCTAGCCATGTGTGAGAGGGTAGGTTTTAGTGGTTAACTCTGAGTTAGGAAATTCCTGGAGATAGAATCATAGAATCATAAGAGTTGGAAGAGACTCCAAGGGCCATCAAGTCCAACCCCCTGCCATGCAGGAACACACAATCAAAGCACTCCTGACAGATGGCCATCCAGCCTCTCTTTAAAAACTTCCAAAGAAGGAGACTCCACCACACTCCGAGGTAGTGCATTCCACTGTCCAACAGCTCTTACTGTTTAGGCGGAATCTCTTTTCCTTCACCTTGAACCAATACTCCTGGTCCTAGTCTCCGAAACAGCAGAAAACAAGCTTGCTCCCTCACCAACATGACATCCCTTCAGATATCTAAACATGGGTATCATGTCACCTCTCAAACGTCTCTTCGCCAAACTAAACATACCCAGCTCTCTAGGTCTCTCCTTGTAGGCCATGGATTCCAGACCTTTGACCATGTTGGTTGCTCTCCTCTGGACCCGTTCCCGCTTGTCAATTTGGAGGCGGAGCCTGGGAAATAAAAGATTTGGGGAGGGGAGGTTCCTCAGTGGGGGATAACAGAGTCCACCCTCCAAAGTAGCTGTTTTCTCCAGGGGAGGTGATCTCTGTACTCTGGAGATCAGTTGTAACTCTGTTTGGAGAATCAGTTGTAATTCAAGTAGATCTTAGAGTTCTATGTGGAGGCTGGGAGCGCTGAGGCACTAAAGGAGGGGTTCCAGATGTTCATGGACTACAACTCCCATCAGCCCCTGCCAGCATGGCCAATTGGCTGATGGGAATTGTAGTCCATGGACCCCCGGAGCACCATAGGTTAGCCACCCCTGCACGAAAGTGTCTGTTGGAAGGAACGTCACGGAAGCCTTGTTCTTGATAATGACCGCGTCCTGTAAGGCAGGGGTCCCCGGCCTTTCTGAGCCTGCCGGCATATTTGCAATGCTGATATGGCACGGTGGGCCGAGCAGCGAAATGGCTGCCACAAAATGGCTGCTGCTCGAGGCGGAGCCAGCCACAAAATGATTGACGCAGCTTCGCTTCAGTAACGTAATACAGATCCTTGCGCTGTGGTGCCAAAGCAACGCTTAAGAAGAATCTGCACAGCCAATCAAATCTCCAGTAGACACTCAGAAGCCTTGCTGGGCAAATGCCCTTCCTGGCCCGCCCCCTTCCTAAAAACGAAAAGGTATTGGTGGTCGCTATGGCACCCATGGGCACCATGTTGGGGATCTCCGCTTTAAGGAGATGTAAGTAGGTGCCAGTTTTACGCTCCCTTTTTTGTTAGTGACTTTTTGAGGGTGCCCACATATGGGCGATGCCTGCCGTGTCTCTGTTGCCTGTTTGCAAGGAGCCTTCTTTTAGAGATCAGGTCTAATCGCTGTTGATAGATCTGTCCCCTGTCATTGTAGGAGTTCTGGCTGAACGCATAACCTGCTGTCAAAACTCTGTACGGAGCTAGTGATTTTGATTCTGCCGGACAGGAACGTTTCTGAAGAAGGAAAACTTCCAGGCACGGAGTGCTTCCTAGAAAGGATGGGGTGGAATTGCTTTTTTTTTTCTTTTGACTGGTGCCAGAACAGGCTACAGAGACCATTCGTCACAGCTGAGGACGGTTCAGAATGGGGGCAGGCGGGAAGGGTATGGGAGTTTGCGAGGATCAGGTTCAAACCGTTTGTTTATTTTAATTGTTTATTAGCCGCTGTTGGCCCTTGTGGGTTTTCTGCCTCCGAAATGTTAGGAGCAAAAAACTACCAGACCGCGGCCCCACGGCTCACAAAACCCCACAAGGGCCAATCGATTCTGGATGTGAAAACCTTCAACAATCCATTTATTAGCTGCCTTTCTCCCTTGTGGAGCCCAAGACAGTATTAGGGGAAGAATTAGGACTAATAAAAGGAAACATTTCTTCACGCAAGGCGTGATTGGTGTTTAGAATATGCTGCCACAGGAGGTGGTGATGGCCACTAACCTGGATAGCTTTAAAAGGGGCTTGGACAGATTTATGGAGGAGAAGTTGATCTATGGCTACCAATCTTGATCCTCCTTGATCTCAGATTGCAAATGCCTTAGCAGACCAGGTGCTCGGGAGCAGCAGCAGCAGCAGAAGGTCGTTACTTTCACATCCTGCATCTGACTCCCAAAGGCACCTGGTGGGCCACTGCGAGTAGCAGGGTGCTGGACTAGATGGACTCTGGTCTGATCCAGCAGGCTGTTTCTTATGTTCATATATTCCTAGTATAAACCAGGGGTGGCCAACCTATGGTGCTCCAGATGTTCATGGACTACAATTCCCATCAGCTCCTGCCAGCAAACTGATGGGAATTATTGTAGTCCATGAACATCTGGAGCGCCATAGGTTGGTCACCCCTGGGGGATTTCACCTTTGTAATCTGTAGTTTCAGGGGATCTCCAGGACCCCCCTGGAGGCTGGCAACCCTATTTTATATGCTCTCAGCGGTTGGAAGACTGCCCCTTTGCCTCTCCCAACCCACCCGTTCCCTTCCCTGTTTCCTGTCCCCAATGTCTTGCTTTTAGACTGTAAGCACCTTGCGGGCAGAGACCTAACCTTTGACTTGAGAAATGGGGTCAAGTACCCATGGATGAAGACGAGGCCTGACTGCTGCTCTTCATCATGAGCAATTGTGTGCTTGGAGAAGTGTTCAAGAGGCAAAGGAAAAGTTCCCAGTGGTCGGGGTGCCACTCAAGATGGGTGCCACCCAGCATATCACTGGGTGCCACCTACAGCATGAACAAAACCATTATAAAAATTAAAATGAACATAAATAAAACAACAATGATAAAAACTCACAAAAGCTCCGAATTTACAAACTCCAATTGGAACTGCCAATAAGCAAGCACTATACAGCGGAACCTTGGTTTTCGTTGGTAATCCGTCCGAAAAGAATCGATGAAAACCGAAACCGATGAAAACCGAGGCACACTTTTCCATAGGAATCAACGTAAATCCAATTAATCCATTCTAGGCACTCCAAAAGACATATCAAAAACACATTTTTGGGTGAACAAACATAGTGTTTAATGCTGAAAACAGTAACAAACAATAATACACTAGGACCACCTTCAGAGCCCATGGACCAACGTCGCCCCAGAAAGCTGTCCAAAGAGGTCTGTTTCTGACGCCTCTTTGTCTGAAATGGGGCAAGACATGGTCATGAAACAAGTTGCAGACACGGCCTGCAACAGCTTTGTCTGGGTGATTTTTCTCCACAAACCCCTGCACCTTACTGCAAATCGATGAAAACTGAGGCAAATTTTTCACTGACAAAATCGATGAAAACCGAAACCGATGAAAACCAAAAGCAATGAAAACCGAGGTTCCACTGTATCAGTCAAATGCGGTCCTAAATAAAACCTTCATCGGCTGCCTTCTGAAGATCGGCAATGAGGGGGGGGCCAGGTGTACCTCTCTGGGGAGGTTGTTCCGTAACTATGGGGCTGCTACCAGAAAGGCCTCTCCTGTACGCCTGGTAGACACGTCTACTCAGTGGGACAGTCGGAAGGGCCTTTCCAGGTGCTCCCTGAGTAGGAATTTGGGACACTCAAGTGCACAGCCAATGGAGGGTGGCCAGAAAAACAACTCGATGCTCGCAAACAGATGGGAAGGAATCACCCGTCAAGGAACAGTGGAACTTTCAAAGGAAGGTTCTCTTCCCTTCATAGATCATGATCGATTGTTCTGCTTCTCTCCTTTCCTCTCCCATCTGTGTGGCCAGCTGCAATCTTGGATGACCAGACCGTGTGTGGCCGCGGGGAGCGACTGGCGTTAGCTCTGGCACGAGAGCACATCAACAGCATCATCGAGGTGCCGGCCAAGGCCCGCGTGGAGGTCGAGATCTTCGAACTGCAGCGGGACAGCCAGTACGAGACCACGGACACCAGTAGGTTGGATTTGCGCATGTGCCTGGCTCGCCTCGGCAGGGGCGGAAGCCAGTGTCGGATGAGGAGTGTGGTTTTGTGTGCCAGGAGGCAAAGGGGCCCTTTCCGGTTATGAGACTGTGTCGCCGTTTTTGTTTTAATCGGTCCTTATAGTCCTATGAAGTAGATTAGTTGGTGTAAGTCACAAACGAAGGTGGATTGGCTGTTTTAAGTTTCCAGGAAATCCAGAGCTAAATCCCAGAAGTTCTACCAGGGTTGCAGAAGTCACGTGGCTAGGGTCGGTCCTTTTGCAATTTCTGATTGCTGTCCTTCACGATGCAAAGGGTTGGTAAAGGCCCCTCTTGGCAATACTATCTGGAATATGCTGCCACAGGAGGGGGTGAGGCCACTAACCTGGATAGCTTGAAAAGGGGCTTGGACAGATTGATGGAGGAGAAGTCGATCTGTGGCTACCAATCTTGATCCTCCTCGATCTGAGATTGCAAATGCCTTAGCAGACCAGGTGCTCGGGAGCAGCAGCAGCAGCAGCAGCAGCAGCAGAAGGCCATTGCTTTCACCTCCTGCATGTGAGCTCCCAAAGGCACCTGGTGGGCCACTGCGAGTAGCAGAGTGCTGGACTAGATGGACTCTGGTCTGATCCAGCAGGCTCTTTCTTATGTTTTTATCTGAGTCCGAGCAGAGTTACCCCTTAGTGCTGGCTCACAGTACGGTAAGGCCCTTCTTTCTTGGCTCGATCCTGTTTAAACCAGGGGTGTCCAACTCTGGCGCTTTAGATGTTCATGGACAACCATTCCTATCAGCCATGCCAGTTGGCTATGCCAGCAGGGGTTGATGGGAACTGTAGTTCATGAACCTCTGAAGCACCAGAGTTGGACATCCCTGTTCTAGGTGGAGTTGTGATCTTTTAGGCTTCAGGCTTTAGTCAACAAAACCATACCATGCCATACCATTAGCTAAGCAAAGGAGTTGCTACCTTTTGACCCCGGGCTAGGCTTCCATGTCTTTGCCAACAGTCTGAGGTGGTCACAAAATCACCAGGTGAAGCTTTGCCTAGCAATCGGCTTGGGAAAAGCTTCTCCTTAGTTTCTGCATGGTCGAAACCAAAAATAAACTCTTCTTCTAAATCAGGGGTGGCCAGCCTACGGTGCTCCAGATGTTCATGGACTACAATTCACATCAGCCCCTGCCAGCATAGCCAATTGCTGGCAGGGGCTAATGGTAATTGTAGTCCATGAACATTGTAGTCCAATGCTGTAGTCCAATTGTAGTCCAATGCTGGCAGGGGCTAATGGTAATGGTAGTCCATGAACATCTGAAGCGCCAGAGTTGGACACCCCTGGTTTAAACCTTGTAGTCTGGCTGTATTTGCAGGCCCTGCAGGAGGGAGGGAGGGAGGGAGGGAGAGAGAGAGAGAGAGAGAGAGAGAGAGAGAGAGAGAGAGAGAGAAGTCAAGTGGTGAATTCCTGGCACAAGTGAGATTTTCGTGCAGGGCATTTCTGGTTCACACAGCTCAATTCCCTCAGCTCCCCTGTTTTGCTTACTCCTAGTATTCATGTGTGAGCTCTTGGAAGCAAGCGTGAATGCCATCTTAGTAGGTCACTTGCAAGGAATAAAGGCAGAGGGGTGTTTAGTTCAGCTGGGATCATCCTGAAGGCGGAAGGGAAAGTTGTCCTGGGTGCTGGGTCTGCATGGGGTTTTCGGTGTGTGTGTGTGTGAGTGTGTGTGTGTGGAAGGGGAATGTAATGATAAGCGGGAGGAATGATAGCAGGCACATGGATGGGAAAGAGAAGAACAGGGAGGTAAAGACAAGAGGGTGAGACTGAAAGTAGAAAGCAACACCCGAAGGCGAAAACCAGTTGTTGGTTGTCCTCCAAATGGTACCCAGACAAACTGCCTTTGTGCATGGAGGCTCCACTTAGCCAATAGCCACCGAGGGACCAATCCTTCTCAATATTGTCTAATCCCGTTTTAAAGCCATCTGATCGCGACCCATCTCAGCGTCATGGTGTGGTGAGTTCCGCAGGTCCATTTTGCATTTGGCAAAGGAGGTTTTGGTCTGTCCTGGATCAGTTTCATTGGGAGAGCCCCCCAGCGCTACCGTTTTGGGCTGGGTCCAGAGACAGGTGGTTTGGGATCCGATTCAGCTTTGAGAATAAATACGCGAGGCTATTCACGGCGAGATAAAGAAACAGCGGCAGGATGAGTTGCGTGGGAGAAGGGCTGGCGACTCTCCTGGGGTAATTGGGGTGCGGATGTGAGAACAGGCAAGCCGGGGGAAAGTGTGTGTCTAAACACTTTTCTAATCTTTGTGCAGTGTGTCAGATCCTTCCGAAAGGGGTGGTTTCAGTGCTGGGCCCGGCATCCAGCCCAGCCTCTGCCTCTATTGTCAGCCACATCTGTGGAGAGAAAGAGGTGAGTGATTCTTCCTTATCCGTGGGGTATGAATGCTGATTCACAGAAGGGAAAAGCACCTGTCTGGCTCTAGTGCGAACTTAAAATCTCCATGTTTAATGAAAATAATTGAGAAGAAGAAGAAGAAGAGTTTGGATTTATACGCCGCCTTTCTCTCCTGTAGGAGACTCAAGGTGTCTTCCAATCTCCTTTCCCTCCCCCACCCCCCACAACAAACACCCTGTGAGGTGGGTGGGGCTGAGAGAGCTCCGAAGAACTGGGGCTAGCTCAAGGTCACCCAGCTGGCATGTGTTGGCGTGCACAAGCTAATCTTGTTCCCCAGATAAGCCTCCACAGCTCAAGTGGCAGAGCGGGGAATCAAACCCGGTTCTCCAGATTAGAGTGCTCCTGCTCTTAACCACTACACCACTGCTGCTCCCAAAGCATTGAAACATTTATACAACAGAACTATAACTCTTAATCATCAAGAAAGTATACATATTATAAATAACAACCACCAAACAATGAATAATATACACACAGGGGATCCCAAAGACAATAAAATCAAGTCTCTGTAATAAAGGTATCTCTTTCAAAGGGATCCACTAATGGTGTAGATGTGAAGGATACCAATTGTCTGAGGCCTGCAAGTATTCAACTTCCTTGGATGAGCTTCATGAATGTGCAAAGCATCAGGATGGTGATGAAATTCTTGGCTGGTGGTCAATGGAAGAGCAGCAGTGGCGTAGTGGTTAAGAGCAGGTGCATTCTAATCTGGAGGAACCGGGTTTGATTCCCCGCTCTGCCGCTTGAGCTGTGGAGGCTTATCTGTGGAATTCAGGTTAGCCTGTACACTCCCACACATGCCCGCAGGGTGATCTTGGGCTAGTCACAGCTTTTCGGAGCTCTCTCAGCCCCACCCACCTCACAGGGTGTTTGTTGTGAGGGGGGAAGGGCAAGGAGATTGTCAGCCCCTTTGAGTCTCTTACAGGAGAGAAAGGGGGGATATTAATCCAAACTCTTCTTCTTCTAAATTCTGTAAATTAGATATTGTCTCTGGCTCATTCTATATATTTTTTTTGCATGAATGCTGATTTCCAGAAGCATTTTACTCCGTTCTTTCAATAGCTGCCAGAGAAAGGAATTCTGTACCTTGGGGTTCCCCGTCCTTTTTGAGCTTATGGGCACTTCTGGAGTTCTGACACAGTGTGCTGTTCTCCATGAATTTGTCCGATTGCTCTTTGAAGCCAGCCGCCGTCGCAGGACCCTGTGGCTGTGAGTTCCACATGATAACTGGATTGAGAAGTCCTCCTTCTGGAGAATCGGGCCATTCAGTTCATTGGGTGCCTTCAGCTTTGGGGGAGAGAGAAAAAGAGCCCTCTTCTGTTCTCTCCATGAACAATTTTATAAACCTCTGTCAGACTCTGCTTATAAGTCATCTTTCCCCCCCAAAACTGAAAAACTTCAACTCCCTAGCATTCCCTCATAGGTCTGCTATTCTGACACCTTGATAATTTTGTTGGCCCTTTCCTGGCCCTTGTCTAGGTCCGTGATCTTCCCTTTTGAGTTGGGGCAAGCGGAATCGCACGGATCAAAAAACCCCCCCGCACTTGCTATTCCTCCAGGGAAACCGTGCGGCTGCACAGCACTGCCTTCCGCTGGCAGCTGCGACAGAGTCCGCTTCTCCAAAAACAGAGGTTGAGGTTCAGAAATTCAGGAACACATGAGCTGGTTTGGCTTAAAAGTTAGAAATTATCAAAGGCTTCGGAAAAGCCTTCGGCAAAGAGAAGAGCGCAGCTCCCAGCAGTGGCGTAGCGCCAAGGGGACGGGGGGGGTGCGTGACATACCGGGTGTGCGCTGGTGTGTGTGGGGGTGTCGGGGGCATTCTGGGGCATGGTGGGGACGTGCAGGGGCATGGCAAGGGCGCAGGGCACACGTGTTCCTTGGGGGCCGTTCCCCCTCGCTCCAGCCCTGGCTTCCAGTCTCCTCCACGCACACACCCCGCTTCTGTCTCACCGCTTCTACATAGACATGCCACTCTCCCAGATTTTGAGTTTTTGTCTCTCAGTGGGAAGAGCCTGCCTGGCGTGCCGAAGGTCCCAGGTTTGATCCCCAGCCTCTCCAGGTTAAAGGATTGGGTTGTAATCAGGGGTCTGCATGAACATCTGGAGAGCCGCAAGTTGCAGACCCCTGTTGTAGATGCTACAGGCTTACGTTGTTTTTATCTTAGGTTTATTGTCGTTTTTTTGCCATCTTGAGTTTTAATGGTAAGATGTTGTCTGATCCGTTTGATGAATTCTGAAACGTTTTTTGAAGATGTTTGCCTGCTGCTCTGAGCCTGGCTCAGGATAGAAGTTTAATAACATTAAAATAAATAAAAAAAATTCTACAAAAGATTTCTCTGCCCTGGTGACCCTGGTGAGCCGCTGCCGGTTTGAGTATACCAGGGTCTCCAGATGTTCATGGACTACAATTGGCCATGCTGGCAGGGGCTGATGGGATTTGTAGTCCATGAACATCTGGAGAGCTGCAGGT